>NW_022262667.1:360000-370000 GCF_002021735.2 Oncorhynchus kisutch | reverse complement strand
TGGTTCCACTGTAGCTTTATGGCTGATAGTATGACTGGTCCACTGTAGCTTTATGGCTGATAGTATGACTGGTTCCACTGTAGCTTTATGGCTGATAGTATGACTGGTTCCACTGTAGCTTTATGGCTGATAGTATGACTGGTTCCACTGTAGCTTTATGGCTGATAGTATGACTGGTCCACTGTAGCTTTATGGCTGATAGTATGACTGGTTCCACTGTAGCTTTATGGCTGATAGTATGACTGGTTCCACTGTAGCTTTATGGCTGATAGTATGACTGGTTCCACTGTAGCTTTATGGCTGATAGTATGACTGGTTCCACTGTAGCTTTATGGCTGATAGTATGACTGGTTCCACTGTAGCTTTATGGCTGATAGTATGACTGGTTCCACTGTAGCTTTATGGCTGATAGTATGACTGGTTCCACTGTAGCTTTATGGCTGATAGTATGACTGGTTCCACTGTAGCTTTATGGCTGATAGTATGACTGGTTCCACTGTAGCTTTATGGCTAATAGTATGACTGGTTCACTGTAGCTTTATGGCTGATAGTATGACTGGTCCACTATAGCTTTATGGCTGATAGTATGACTGTTATTCTCTATAACCACGTGGCTGATAGTATGGCTGTGTTATTCTCTATAACCACATGCCTGATAGTATGACTGTTATTCTCTATAACCACGTGGCTGATAGTATGACTGTTATTCTCTATAACCACGTGGCTGATAGTATGGCTGTGTTATTCTCGATAACCACGTGGCTGATAGTATGACTGTTATTCTCTATAACCACGTGGCTGATAGTATGACTGTTATTCTCTATAACCACGTGGCTGATAGTATGGCTGTTATTCTCTATAACCACGTGGCTGATAGTATGGCTGTTATTCTCTATAACCATGTGGCTGATAGTAGGACTGTTATTCTCTATAACCACATGGCTGATAGTATGACTGTTATTCTCTAACCACGTGGCTGATAGTATGGCTGTGTTATTCACTATAACCACGTGGCTGATAGTATGACTGTTATTCTCTATAACCACGTGGCTGATAGTATGACTGTTATTCTCTATAACCACATGGCTGATAGTATGACTGTTATTCTCTATAACCACGTGGCTGATAGTATGACTGTTATTCTCTGTAACCACGTGGCTGATAGTATGGCTGTTATTCTCTATAACCACGTGGCTGATAGTATGACTGTTATTCTCTATAACCACGTGGCTGATAGTATGGCTGTGTTATTCTCTATAACCACATGCCTGATAGTATGACTGTTATTCTCTATAACCACGTGGCTGATAGTATGACTGTTATTCTCTATAACCACGTGGCTGATAGTATGGCTGTGTTATTCTCGATAACCACGTGGCTGATAGTATGACTGTTATTCTCTATAACCACGTGGCTGATAGTATGACTGTTATTCTCTATAACCACGTGGCTGATAGTATGGCTGTTATTCTCTATAACCACGTGGCTGATAGTATGGCTGTTATTCTCTATAACCACATGGCTGATAGTATGACTGTTATTCTCTAACCACGCGGCTGATAGTATGACTGTTATTCTCTATAACCACGTGGCTGATAGTAGGACTGTTATTCTCTATAACCACGTGGCTGATAGTATGACTGTTATTCTCTATAACCACGTGGCTGATAGTATGGCTGTTATTCTCTGTAACCCTTACAGAGGAATGGGACATGCTGGATGTTGATGAGGATGAGAGGTTAACTGGGGACGAGGAGTTTGAGCTGCTGGCGGGACCGTTGGGTCTGAGCGAGCGCCGGGTCGTCCCAGAGGCCGTCCAGTTCCCCGACAGTGACCCCCTGGGAGCGTCCGTAGCCATGGTGACCGCCACCAACAGTATGGAGGAGACTCTGCTGCAGATAGGTGAGGGGCTGAAAAACACACCCACACCCACACAGAGATGTGTCTGGTCCTCTCTGTAATGTGGGTGGTTCAGATGTGTCTGGTCCTCTCTGTAATGTGGGTGGTTCAGATGTGTCTGGTCCTCTCTGTAATGTGGGTGGTTCAGATGTGTCTGGTCCTCTCTGTAATGTGGGTGGTTCAGATGTGTCTGGTCCTCTCTGTAATGTGGGTGGTTCAGATGTGTCTGGTCCTCTCTGTAATGTGGGTGGTTCAGATGTGTCCGGTCCTCTCTGTAATGTGGGTGGTTCAGATGTGTCTGGTCCTCTCTGTAATGTGGGTGGTTCAGATGTGTCTGGTCCTCTCTGTAATGTGGGTGGTTCAGATGTGTCTGGTCCTCTCTGTAATGTGGGTGGTTCAGATGTGTCTGGTCCTCTCTGTAATGTGGGTGGGTGAGATGTGTCCGGTCCTCTCTGTAATGTGGGTGAGTTGTGTCTGGTCCTCTCTGTAATGTGGGTGGGTGAGATGTGTCTGGTCCTCTCTGTAATGTGGGTGGTTCAGATGTGTCTGGTCCTCTCTGTAATGTGGGTGGTTCAGTTGTGTCTGGTCCTCTCTGTAATGTGGGTGGTTCAGATGTGTCTGGTCCTCTCTGTAATGTGGGTGGTTCAGATGTGTCCGGTCCTCTCTGTAATGTGGGTGGTTCAGATGTGTCTGGTCCTCTCTGTAATGTGGGTGAGATGTGTCTGGTCCTCTCTGTAATGTGGGTGGTTCAGATGTGTCCGGTCCTCTCTGTAATGTGGGTGAGATGTGTCCGGTCCTCTCTGTGATGTGGGTGGTTCAGTGATCACCTGTTATATGTCCATTTCATGGGGTTGTAATTCTACATTGTGCGCCAGCTTCAGCACGTGTCTGCGTGTGTTTCCCAGGCTGCCAGGGCGCGGTGGAGAACAGCTCCTCCGGCAGGGTGACTCTGGGGGAGCAGGCCGCAGCGCTGGAGAACCCCCACGACAGGGTCATGGCTCTGAGGAGAGTGACCTCTGCAGCGCAGGTCCTCCTGGCCAGGACCATGGTGATGAGAGCCCTGTCTCTACTCTCTGTCAGGTGGGTCTGTCTGTAGACTAGGTGTAGACGAGGTGTAGACCTGTGTGTAGACTAGGTGTAGACTAGGTATAGACTAGGTGTAGACGAGGTGTAGACTAGGTGTAGACGAGGTGTAGACCTGTGTGTAGACTAGGTGTAGACTAGGTATAGACTAGGTGTAGATGAGGTATAGACTAGGTGTAGACTAGGTGTAGACTAGGTGTAGACTAGGTGTAGACTAGGTTTAGACTAGGTATAGACTAAGTGTAGACTAGGTGTAGACTAGGTGTAGACGAAGTGTAGACGAGGTGTAGACTAGGTGTAGACGAAGTGTAGACGAGGTGTAGACGAGGTGTAGACTAGGTATAGACTAGGTGTAGACGAAGTGTAGACGAGGTGTAGACTAGGTGCAGACTAGGTGTAGGACTAGGTGCAGACTAGGTGTAGGACTGTGTAGACTAGGTATAGACTAGGTGTAGACTAGGTATAGACTAGGTGTAGACTAGGTGTAGACTAGGTATAGACTAGGTGTAGACTAGGTGTAGACTAGGAGGTGTGGACTAGGTGCAGACTAGGTGCAGACCTGTGTAGACTAGGTGTAGACTAGGTGTAGGACTAGGTGCAGACTAGGTGTAGGACTAGGTGTAGACTAGGTGTAGGACTAGGTGCAGACTAGGTGTAGGACTGTGTAGACTAGGTGTAGACTAGGTGTAGGACTAGGTGCAGACTAGGTGTAGGACTGTGTAGACTAGGTGTAGACTTGGTGTAGACTAGAGGTAGACTAGGTGTAGACTAGGTTTAGGACTGTGTGTAGGACTGTGTTTAGACTAGGTGTAGGACTAGGTGTAGGACTGGTTGTAGGCTAGGTGTAGACTAGTGGTAGGACTGTGTGTAGACTAGGTGTAGGACTGTGTGTAGACTAGGTGTAGGACTGTGTGTAGACTAGGTGTAGGACTGTGTGTAGGACTGTGTAGACTAGGTGTAGGACTGGTTGTAGGCTAGGTGTAGGACTGGTTGTAGGCTAGGTGTAGGACTGTGTAGACTATGTGTAGGACTGTGTAGACTAGGTGTAGGACTGGTTGTAGGCTAGGTGTAGGACTGTGTAGACTGGTTGTAGGCTATGTGTAGGACTGTGTGTAGACTAGGTGTAGACTGTGTTTAGACTAGGTGTAGGACTGTGTTTAGACTAGGTGTAGGACTGTGTAGACTAGGTGTAGGACTGGTGGTAGGCTAGGTGTAGACTAGGTGTAGGACTGTGTGTAGACTAGGTATAGGACTGTGTGTAGACTAGGTGTAGGACTGTGTGTAGACTAGGTGTAGGACTGTGTGTAGACTAGGTGTAGGACTGTGTTTAGACTAGGTGTAGGACTGTGTGTAGACTATGTGTAGGACTGTGTGTAGACTAGGTGTAGGACTGGATAATGTGTTGGTCTTTGTCTCTCTCTCTCTCTCTCTCTCTCTCTCTCTCTCTCTGTTCTCTCTGTCTCTCTTTGTCTCTGGCTGTCTCTCTGTCTCCCTGGTGTCTTTCCGTCTGTCTCTCTCTGTCTCGTTGGTGTCTCTCTCAGTCTCGATCTCTCTCCATTCATCTCATGTTCCACTGTGTTTAGTTGGTGTCAGTGTATAAGGGTGAACTGCATTGCAACTACTATATGTTTATGAGTATGGCCTTCTCTCCCTCCCCTCCCCTCTCTCCCTCCCCTCTCTTTCCCCTCCTCTCCCTCCCCTCTCTCCCTCCCTCCCTCCTCTCTCTCTCTCTCTCCCTCCCCTCCTCTCTCTCTCTCTCCCTCCCCCCTCTCTCTCCCTCCCCTCTCTCCCTCCCCTCTCTTTCCCCTCCTCTCCCTCCCCTCTCTCCCTCCCTCCCTCCTCTCTCTCTCTCCCTCCCCTCCTCTCTCTCTCTCCCTCCCCCCTCTCTCTCCCTCCCCTCTCTCCCTCCCCTCCCCTCTCTCCCTCCCCTCTCTTTCCCCTCCTCTCCCTCCCCTCTCTCCCTCCCTCCCTCCTCTCTCTCTCTCCCTCCCCTCCTCTCTCTCTCTCCCTCCCCCCTCTCTCTCCCTCCCCTCTCTCCCCTCCTCTCTCTCCCTCCCCCTCTCTCTCCCTCCCCCCTCTCTCCCCTCCTCTCTCTCCCTCTCTCTCCCCCTTTCTCTCTCTCTCTCTCCCCTCCCTCCCTCCCCTCTCTCTCCCCTCCTCTCTCTCCCTCCCCTCTCTCTCCCCTCCTCTCTCTCCCTCCCTCCCTCCCCTCTCTCTCCCTTTCCCTCTCTCTCAGTGGTTCTAGCTGCAGCCTGGCAGCAGGGTTGGAGTCTCTGGGTCTGACAGACATCAGGACCCTGGTCAGACTGATGTGTCTGGCTGCAGCGGGGCGAGCCGGCCTCTCCACCAGCCCCACATCTGGATCAGGGGCCTCAGAGCGGCCCCGGGGGGCCACCAAGGCCAGCAAACCTATCTCCTGTCTGGCCTATCTCAGTACGGCTGTGGGTTGTCTGGCCTCCAACAGTCCCAACGCTGCCAAGCTGCTGGTCCAGCTCTGCACACAGGTAACAACAGATACACAACTCAGACTCACACAAAGATAATAGACTGGAAGAGAAACAGGAAGTGACCAGTTCTCTACTTCACTCAACGACTTTCAAAAAGACAGGAAGTTCAAATCAACACAACCTTAGTTCAGCACCACAGTTATGCAATACTTAACTTGACCTATACATATTTCCCAGAGTGCCTTAGCTTTCGAGTGAATTGTAGTTACCAGCCATGACTGTATTTGTTATTGACAGAGACAGAGATTGTTGCAGTCATTGTTTTTTGTTGTCCTGTGGGTTTCCCCGAGCCAGATCATTTAAAATAAAAATGTTCAACACAATACAACAAGTATTTAACAAGGCCTTAATTTGAGGGCCTAGTTTGACACCAATACAGTAGTAGCCTGAATGAAACTCTAGTTTTCAGGTCTGCAAATCACATTATGATGGTTGGCAAAGTGCTGTGTAATTCCTATCAGAATCCAGCCAGAGTGAAGATAAGAGAGAGACGACCTAAACCATCCAAACTGGAACAACCATTTCAGTAATGGATGCAATTAACTACAAAAGTAACAGATCGGATTAGTTGATCTGGCGCAGGACGCGGACCCCACTTCACCATTGTCTTAGTCCGCCTTATTGTCCCCCCTCTCAATGACCCCACTGGACAGAGGGGCAGCTCGGGACAGAGGGGCAGCTCGGGACAGAGGGGCAGAAGCTCTGGACAGAGGGGCAGAAGCTCTGGACAGAGGGGCAGAAGCTCTGGACAGAGGGGCAGAAGCTCTGGCGCCTCAGACTCCGGCAGCGGCGCCGGACAGGCGGGAGACTCCGGCAGCAGCGCCGGACAGGCGGGAGACTCCGGCAGCAGCGCCGGACAGGCGGGAGACTCCGGCAGCAGCGCCGGACAGGCGGGAGACTCCGGCAGCAGCGCCGGACAGGCGGGAGACTCCGGCAGCAGCGCCGGACAGGCGGGAGGCTCCGGACAGGCGGGAGGCTCCGGCAGCGGCGCCGGACAGGCGGGAGACTCCGGCAGCAGCGCCGGACAGGCGGGACCACCTGCAGGGAGGAGACGGAGAGACAGCCTGGTGCGTGGGGCTGCCACAGGAACCACCAGGCTGGGGAGACCTTCAGGAGGCTTGGTGTTAGGAGGAGGCACCTGAAGGACCGGGCTGTGGGGGAGCACTGGAGCTCTGGTGCGCAACCTTGGCACCACTTCCCCAGGCTGGACAACTACTCTAGCCCGGACCCTCCAGAGTGCAGGCACAGGTTGAACCAGGCTGTGGATAAGCACGGGAGATCTAGTGCTCACTACACGCACCTCTCCCCTAGGCTCCACTCCCACATTTGCCCGGCACGAGCGGAGCACAGGCAGAGGACGCACTGCACCCTCCCAGCGCCCCGGAGACACAGCACGCAGAGCCGGCGCAGGATAACCTGGACCAAAACTGCGTACCGGCGACCAGACCCGCTGAGCAGGCACCATACGCCCTGGCTCAATGCCCACACTCGCATGGCACTTTCGGGGGGCTGCCCTATAGCGCACCGGGCTATGGACACGCACTGGCGACACCGTGCGCTTAACCGCATAACACGGTGCCTGACCAGTAATGCGCTGCTTATCATAAGCACGAGGAGTGAGCTCAGGTCTGCTACCTGGCTTAGTACCACACCTCGTCTGCCCCCCCCAAAAAATGTTTTGGGGCTGCCTCTCGTACCTGTCGCACTGCCGTGCTGGCTTCGCCAACCTCATCCTCCTGTAACCCTCCTTGCACTGCTCCATTGAATCCCAGGCGGGCTCCGGCACTCTCCCTGGGTCGACCGCCCACCTGTCTATCTCCTCCCAAGTTGTGTAGTCCTGTGATGCTGGCAGCTGTTGCTGTCGTCGCTGCTGTTTACCACGCCGCTTGGTCCGAGTTGGGTGGGTGATTCTGTAATGGTTTTCTTCATCTGAAGGAGAGGCGGACCAAAGCGCAGCGTGGTGGTTATTCATATTCTTTAATTTATAAAGAAACTACACATGAGATAACTAACAAAAACAACAAATGTGAGAAAACCTAAAACAGTCCCATCTGGTGCAAAACACAAAGACAGGAACAATCACCCACAAACACACAGTGAAACCCAGGCTACCTAAGTATGATTCTCAATCAGAGACAACTAATGACACCTGCCTCTGATTGAGAACCATACTAGGCCGAAACATAGAAAACCCCAAATCATAGAAAATCAAACATAGACTGCCCACCCAACTCACGCCCTGACCATACTAACTAAATACAAAACACGGGAAATAAAGGTCAGAACGTGACAATTTAGTACTGGTTATAAACACCAACACTGGGGTTATTTTAGACCAATTAGAGTTAATTTAATACTGGTTATTTTAATAAAATTTAAAAAAATGCCGGTTTTTAATACAGCCGGTGTAGAATACAGCCGGTGTAGAATACAGCCGGTGTAGAATACAGCCGGTGTTTAATACAGCCGGTGTTTAATACAGCCGGTGTTTAATACAGCCGGTGTTTAATACAGCCGGTGTTTAATACAGCCGGTGTAGAATACAGCCGGTGTTTAATACAGCCGGTGTTTAATACAGCCGGTGTAGAATACAGCCGGTGTTTAATACAGCCGGTGTAGAATACAGCCGGTGTTTAATACAGCCGGTGTTTAATACAGCCGGTGTAGAATACAGCCGGTGTTTAATACAGCCGGTGTTTAATACAGCCGGTGTTTAATACAGCCGGTGTAGAATACAGCCGGTGTTTAATACAGCCGGTGTTTAATACAGCCGGTGTTTAATACAGCCGGTGTAGAATACAGCCGGTGTTTAATACAGCCGGTGTTTAATACAGCCGGTGTTTAATACAGCCGGTGTAGAATACAGCCGGTGTTTAATACAGCCGGTATAGAATACAGCCGGTGTAACTCTGAGCCATTGACTTCCTTCCATCTCTCCACCAATACTCACCACTGTCTCCTCTAGCAAACGGCTGGTCCTCATTAACTTCCACTAATACTCATCACTGTCTCCTCATCTATCTGTCTCTAGAACCTGTATATCTATCTGTCTCTGGAACCTGTATATCTATCTGTCTCTAGAACCAGTATATCTATCTGTCTCTAGAACCTGTATATCTATCTGTCTCTAGAACCTGTATATCTATCTGTCTCTAGAACCAGTATATCTATCTGTCTCTAGAACCTGATCTAGCGTGTTAGGGTTCCTCTGACTGATCTATAATCTGTATATCTATCCGTCTCTAGAACCTGATCTAGCGTGTTAGGGTTCCTCTGACTGATCTAGAACCTGTATATCTACCCGTCTCTAGAACCTGATCTCCGCGGCAACGGGGATGAACCTGACCACGGTAGACGACCCCGTCCAGAGGAAGTTCCTCCCTAGCTTCCTGAGGGGCGTGGCCGAGGAGAACAAGCTAGTGACGTCACCCAATTTCGTGGTCACCCAGGCCCTCGTGGCCCTACTCGCTGATAAAGGGGCCCGGCTCAGACCCAACTATGACAAGGCTGACGCGGAGAAGAGAGGTTCGTGAGACCTGTAGTCGGCCTCTGTGGTCCTCGGAGATTTCTAGACGTTGCGATACTGTCACACGTTGTCTGTCGTCGACATGTCGTTATGCGGCACCGTCACAATTCAATAGAGTTTTTGTAACTGACTAGGTCCGTTTTGTTTGTAAAATTGCATTATGGGATGAACAAAGATATTTCTCAGCTCATTTAGAATGTTTAAGTTAAGAAATGGTTGAAGCGGGGGGGGGGGGGGGCAGTGATTATAGATTTGTAGTCGCCTCGTATTTTCAGATTGTCTGCACGGGATGACAGTACATACAGACATGTAGCTACTAGCTGTTGTTAGCAGTTTGCGCTAGCCTCCACAGTGCCCGTGCTAGTTGTCATTATCACTGTAGTGTTTTGGACCATTCATTATGTTATGTTATAATTTACATCCTCTCATCTCCCCCCCCCCCCCCCCAAAAAAAAACCTCACTCATCGTTCCTTCTTCCACCCCCTTTTTGTTTTCGTTCCAGCAGGTTTAATTGCACATTTGTATACCCATCCTTCCTATCATCCCACTGCTGTAGGACCTCTGGAGCTGGCCAACGCGCTGGCTGCTTGCTGCCTGTCTTCTCGTCTGTCCTCGGGACACCGGCAGTGGGCCGCTCAGCAGCTGGTCCGCACGCTGGCCGCTCACGACAGAGACAACCAGAGCCGGCCGCAAACCTTTGCCGACATGGCGGGTGACCTGCGCAAGTGCTCTTCTGTGAAGTTGGAGGCTCACCAGAGCAGGGTGAGTACTGGAGGGGTTATGGGTAGAGGGTTAGGGTAGAGGGTTAGGGTGAGTACTGGAGGGGTTATGGGTAGAGGGTTAGGGTAGAGGGTTAGGGTGAGTACTGGAGGGGTTATGGGTAGAGGGTTAGGGTGAGTACTGGAGGGGTTAGGGTAGAGGGTTAGGGTAGAGGGTTAGGGTGAGTACTGGAGGGGTTATGGGTAGAGGGTTAGGGTAGAGGGT
>NW_022262667.1:345000-352500 GCF_002021735.2 Oncorhynchus kisutch | reverse complement strand
CGTTGGACTAGTAACCGGAAGGTTGCAAGTTCAAATCCCTGAGCTGACAAGGTACAAATCTGTTGTTCTGCCCCTGAACAAGGCAGTTAACCCACTGTTCCTGGGCCGTCATTGAAAATAAGAATTTGTTCTTAACTGACTTGAGGTTAAGAATAGAGAATAGAGGTTAAATAGAGGTTAAAAAATAATAATAATTTAATGTCCCCAGATTTCACAAGTCTGTGTCTCTTGTGTGTCGTTGATCCTATGATTTTTTCTTACTTCCAGGATTTACTCTTTAAGACACTGATCTGAAGTCGTGTTGATTTGTGACTCTCCCGATTTAGACTTCTGACCGTTTGATATATTTTTTTCGTGCGCGCGACGACGGTTTTACGTAGGTGTTCCGTGACCTGAAGTCTGTTGTTTTTCTGTTGTAGTGTCAGTGATCCACATCGCCTGGTACAGTGAGGACAGGCCGTTCGCCGTGGGCTACGCTGACGGCAAGCTGCTGATTGGCACCAAAGAGCCTCTGGAGAAAGGAGCGGTCGTGGTCATCGATGCCCATAAGGTCACCACTATCTCTATATAATAATATCACATTATATTATATCACATTATATTATATCACATTATATTATATTATATCACATTATATTATATTATATCACATTATATTATAATATAATCCTCCTGTGTATCTCCTATAGCACTGGGTCATTAGATATCTTCATGTTTTTAGTCTCTGTCTCCTCCTGTGTATCTCCTATAGCACTGGGTCACTAGATATCTTCATGTTTCTAGTCTCTGTCTCCTCCTGTGTATCTCCTATAGCACTGGGTCACTAGATATCTTCATGTTTCTAGTCTCTGTCTCCTCCTGTGTATCTCCTATAGCACTGGGTCACTAGATATCTTCATGTTTCTAGTCTCTGTCTCCTCCTGTGTATCTCCTATAGCACTGGGTCACTAGATATCTTCATGTTTCTAGTCTCTGTCTCCTCCTGTGTATCTCCTATAGTTATTATTATTGTTATTATTAGTAGCAGTAGTATTATTAGCGGCTGTAGTATTATTTTCAGTATTAGTCGTAGTAGTATTAGTAGTACTAGTAGCAGTGGTAGTAGTAGTTTTATTAGTAGTATTATTATTAGTAGTAGTAGTACTATTATTATTATTAGTAGTTTCATTAGTAGTAGTAGTATTATTAGTAGTAGATTTATTATTAGCATTAGTCGTAGTAGTATTATTAGTAGTATTAGTAGTAGTACTACTAGTAGTAGTGGTAGTAGTAGTTTTATTATTCATAGTAGTATTATTAGTAGTATTATTAGTAGTAGTTGTTTCATTAGTAGTAGTAGTTTTATTATTAGTATTAGTCGTAGTAGTATCAGTAGTACTAGTAGCAGTGGTAGTAGTAGTTTATTAGTAGTATTATTATTATTAGTAGTAGTATTATTCGTGGTGGTAGTAGTAGTAGTAGTAGTAGTAGTAGTATTATTAGTAGTAGTAGTAGTTTCATTAGTAGTAGAAGTATTATTCGTAGTAGTAGTAGTATTATTAGTAGACATAGTATTATTATTAGTATTATTATTATTTGTAGTAGTAGTAGTAGTAGTTTCATTAGTAGTAGTATTATTAGCAGTAGTATTAGTGGTAGTATTATTATTAGTAGTAGTAGTAGTTTTATTAGTAATAGTATTATTATTATTAGTATTATTAGTACTATTATTATTAGCGGTGGTAGTATTATTATTATTACTAGCGGTAGTGGTAGTATTATTGGCAGCAGTAGTAGTAGTAGTAGTATTATGATTATTAGTAGTAGAATTGGTAGTATTATTAATAGTAGTAGTAGTAGTATTATTGGTGGCAGTGGTAGTACTAATAAGTAGTAGTAGTAGTATTATTAGTTGTACTAGCAGTAGTATTATTATTGGTTTTATTAGTGGTAGTAGTAGTAGTAGTTGTAACAGTAGTAGTACTAGTAGTAGTAGTAGTAGTAGTATTATTATTATTAGTAGTAGTATTATTAGTTGTATTGGTAGTATTAGTAGTAGTAGTATTAGTAGTTGTGGTAGTAGTAGTAACAGTAGTAGTACTAGTAGTAGTATTATTAGTATTAGTTGTATTGGTAGTATTAGTAGTTGTGGTAGTAGTAGTACTAGTAGTAGTATTATTATTATTTGTTGTATTGGTAGTATTAGTAGTTGTGGTAGTAGTAGTAGTAGTAGTATTAGTTGTACTAGCAGTAGTATTATTATTGGTTTTATTAGTGGTAGTAGTATTAGTAGTTGTAACAGTAGTAGTACTAGTAGTAGTAGTAGTAGTAGTAGTAGTAGTATTAGTATTATTAGTTGTATTGGTAGTAGTAGTAGTAGTAGTAGTAGTAGTAGTATTAGTTGTATTGGTAGTATTAGTAGTAGTAGTATTAGTAGTAGTAGTATTATTAGTTGTATTGGTAGTATTAGTAGTAGTAGTATTAGTAGTAGTAGTATTATTAGTTGTATTGGTAGTATTAGTAGTAGTAGTATTAGTAGTTGTGGTAGTAGTAGTAGTATTATTATTATTAGTTGTATTGGTAGTATTAGTAGTAGTAGTATTAGTAGTTGTGGTAGTAGTAGTACTAGTAGTAGTAGTATTATTATTATTAGTTGTATTGGTAGTATTAGTAGTAGTAGTAGTAGTAGTATTAGTATTATTAGTTGTATTGGTAGTATGTATTAGTAGTAGTAGTATTAGTAGTTGTGGTAGTAGTAGTATTAGTAGTTGTGGTAGTAGTAGTACTAGTAGTAGTAGTAGTATTATTATTATTAGTTGTATTGGTAGTATTAGTAGTAGTAGTAGTAGTAGTATTAGTAGTAGTAGTAGTATTATTAGTTGTATTGGTAGTATTAGTAGTAGTAGTATTAGTAGTAGTAGTATTATTATTAGTTGTATTGGTAGTATTAGTAGTAGTAGTATTAGTATTATTAGTATTATTAGTATTATTAGTTGTATTGGTAGTATTAGTAGTAGTAGTATTATTAGTTGTATTGGTAGTAGTAGTAGTATTAGTAGTAGTATTAGTAGTAGTAGTAGTATTATTCGTTGTATTGGTAGTAGTAGTAGTATTATTAGTTGTATTGGTAGTATTAGTATTAGTAGTAGTAGTATTAGTAGTAGTAGTAGTATTATTAGTTGTATTGGTAGTATTAGTAGTAGTAGTATTATTAGTTGTATTGGTAGTATTAGTAGTAGTAGTATTAGTAGTTGTGGTAGTAGTATTGATTCATATTATTGTTATTATGATGATTATTAGTAGTAGTAGTATTATTAGTTGTATTGGTAGTAGTAGTAGTAGTAGTAGTATTAGTAGTAGTAGTAGTATTAGTAGTAGTAGTAGTATTATTAGTTGTATTTGTAGTATTAGTAGTAGTAGTATTAGTAGTAGTAGTATTATTAGTATTATTAGTTGTATTGGTAGTATTAGTAGTAGTAGTATTAGTAGTTGTGGTAGTAGTAGTATTATTAGTTGTATTGGTAGTATTAGTAGTAGTAGTATTAGTAGTTGTGGTAGTAGTATTGATTCATATTATTGTTATTATGATGATTATTAGTAGTAGTATTATGATTAATAGTATTATTATATGTGTCTGTCCCAGGAGTCCATCACCAGTATAAAGTGGGATCCTACTGGTCAGATGCTGTTAACCTGTGCCAAAGAGGACGTTGTGAAGCTATGGTCCAGCCCTGGGTCAGGGTCAAACCCCGGAGCAGGCTGGAAGTGTCTGCAGAGCCTACCCCACCCTGCCCAGGTCAATGGAGTGGCCTGGTGTGGTCTGACTGGACACGGAGCCAAACCTCTCAACATGCTGGCCACGTACGTATGGTATTCAACTCGACTGTGTTGATATTAATTCACTTTTAGTCATGTATGGAACTGAACTGGACTTTAGTAGACTATAGATGTCTTTAGGGGACTATAGTGGACTATAGATGTCTATAGGGGACTATAGTGGACTATAGATGTCTTTAGTGGACTATATATATGTCTTTAATGGACTATAGATGTCTTTAGGGGACTATAGTGGACTATAGATGTCTTTAGTGGACTATAGTAGACTATAGATGTCTTTAGTGGACTATATATGTCTATAGTGGACTATATATATGTCTTTAATGGACTATATATGTCTATAGGGGACTATAGTGGACTATAGATGTCTTTAGTGGACTATAGTAGACTATAGATGTCTTTAGTGGACTATATATGTCTATAGTGGACTATAGTGGACTATAGATGTCTTTAGTGGACTATAGATGTCTTTAGTGGACTATAGATGTCTATAGGGGAATATAGTGGACTATAGATGTCTATAGGGGACTTTAGTAGACTATAGATGTCTATAGGGGACTTTAGTAGACTATAGATGTCTATAGGGGACTATAGTGGACTATAGATGTCTTTAGTGGACTATATATATGTCTTTAGTGGACTATAGATGTCTTTAGTGGACTATAGATGTCTATAGGGGACTATAGTGGACTATAGATGTCTTTAGTGGACTATAGATGTCTTTAGTGGACTATACATGTCTATAGGGGACTATAGTAGACTATAGATGTCTTTAGTGGACTATACATTTCTTTAATGGACTATAGATGTCTATAGGGGACTATAGTGGACTATAGATGTCTTTAGTGGACTATATATGTCTTTAATGGACTATAGATGTCTTTAGTGGACTATAGATGTCTATAGGGGACTATAGTGGACTATAGATGTCTTTAGTGGACTATAGATGTCTTTAATGGACTATATATGTCTTTAATGGACTATAGATGTCTTTAGTGGACTATAGATGTCTATAGGGGACTATAGTGGACTATATATGTCTTTAATAGACTATAGATGTCTATAGGGGACTATAGTGTAGACCTGGACCATGCCCCAGGACTACCTGACATGATGACTCCTTGCTGATGACTCCTTGCTGTCCCCAGTCCACCTGACCGTGCTGCTGCTCCAGTTTCAACTGTTCTGCCTTATTATAATTCGACCATGCTGGTCATTTATGAACATTTGAACATCTTGGCCATGTTCTGTTATAATCTCCACCCTGCACAGCCAGAAGAGGACTGGCCACCCCACATAGCCTGGTTCCTCTCTAGGTTTCTTCCTAGGTTTTGGCCTTTCTAGTGAGTTTTTCCTAGATGTCTTTAGTGGACTATAGATGTCTTTAGTGGACTATAGATGTCTTTAGTGGACTATAGATGTCTTTAGTGGACTATAGATGTCTTTAGTGGACTATAGATGTCTTTAGTGGACTATAGATGTCTTTAGTGGACTATAGATGTCTTTAGTGGACTATAGATGTCTTTAGTGGACTATAGATGTCTTTAGTGGACTATAGATTGACTATAGATGTCTTTAGGGACTATAGATGTCTTTAGGGGACTATAGAGGACTATAGATGTCTTTAGTGGACTATAGAGGACTATAGATGTCTTTAGTGGACTATAGATGTCTTTAGTAGACTATAGATGTCTTTAGTAGACTATAGATGTCTTTAGTGGACTATAGATGTCTTTAGTGGACTATAGAGGACTATAGATGTCTTTAGGGGACTATAGATGTCTTTAGGGGACTATAGATGTCTTTAGTGGACTATAGTGGACTATAGATGTTTTAGTAGACTATAGATGTCTTTAGTGGACTATAGTGGACTATAGATGTTTTAGTAGACTAAAGATGTCTTTAGTGGACTATAGATGTCTTTAGGGGACTATAGATGTCTTTAGTGGACTATAGTGGACTATAGATGTTTTAGTGGACTATAGATGTCTTTAGTGGACTATAGATGTCTTTAGTGGACTATAGATGTCTTTAATGGACTATAGTGGACTATAGATGTCTTTAGTAGACTATAGATGTCTTTAGTGGACTATAGATGTCTTTAGTGGACTATAGAGGACTATAGATGTCTTTAGGGGACTATAGATGTCTTTAGTGGACTATAGATGTCTTTAGTGGACTATAGATGTCTTTAGTGGACTATAGAGGACTATAGATGTCTTTAGTGGACTATAGATGTCTTTAGTGGACTATAGATGTCTTTAGTGGACTATAGGGGACTATAGATGTCTTTAGGGGACTATAGGGGACTATAGATGTCTTTAGTGGACTATAGATGTCTTTAGTGGACTATAGGGGACTATAGATGTCTTTAGTGGACTATAGAGGACTATAGATGTCTTTAGTGGACTATATATGTCTTTAGTGGACTATAGTGGACTATAGATGTCTTTAGTGAACTATAGTGGACTATAGATGTCTTTAGGGGACTATATATGTCTTTAGTGGACTATAGTGGACTATAGATGTCTTTAGTGGACTATAGATGTCTTTAGGGGACTATATATGTCTTTAGTGGACTATAGTGGACTATAGATGTCTTTAGTGGACTATAGTGGACTATAGATGTCTTTAGGGGACTATATATGTCTTTAGTGGACTATAGAGGACTATAGATTAACTCTGTGGTCAGGTTGATCAGTCTCTGTCTGGATAACTGACATTTACGCAGGTTTTGACACTCTGCTACTTTCACAAGGATAACCTTCTCATTCCTCAGTTCTAGTCTGGTGCTGCTTGAATGCAAGGACACTCTGTTTTTCCAGAAAGAGAAGTAAAAATATAATCGAATTTAGTACAAATCTGTGGACATCTACATTTTACCACAAGTTCTCACAATGTCCTCACAAGTATAGTAATACAAACCAACACACACATTTAAAAGAGCACTGTGTTATTCCAGGTGTTGCCAAAACGGACTGGTGTCAGTCTGGACCGTACCTCAAGACGCCTCTGCCTTCCCAGAATCCTCCTCTTCTGGCTCCGAGGCCCGGAGGGACAACGAACCCAAAGCCAAACGCAAGGTATGATAAATCAGTAGTAGGTAGAGGTGTCTGCCTAACCACTGGTTCTGGGTCAGATATTGTTTAGCCCTCCTAATGGGGACAAGGTTGGAATTAGGATTAGGCTAGATCTGTTAGAGGGGGGGAACACTTCTACCCCCATCATCTGTACAAGATCTAATTTGATCGGTTGTATTGGTTTGATTTGATCGGTTGTGTTGGTTTGATTTGATCGGTTGTGTTGGTTTGATTTGATCGGTTGTGTTGGTTTGATTTGATCGGTTGTATTGGTTTGATTTGATCGGTTGTATTGATCTAATTTGATCGGTTGTATTGGTTTGATTTGATCGGTTGTGTTGGTTTGATTTGATCGGTTGTATTGGTTTGATTTGATTGGTTGCGTCAGGTACAGTTTTTCAAAGGGTTCTCTTTTCCTCCCTACCCTATTCTGTGTGTGTGTGTGTGTGTGTGTGTGTGTGTGTGTGTGTGTGTGTGTGTGTGTGTGTGTGTGTGTGTGTGTGTGTGTGTGTGTGTGTGTGTTGTGTGTGTGTGTGTGTGTGTGTGTCTGTGTGTGTGTGTGCGGCATGACCCAGCAGCAGCAGAGTTCCAGCAGGCGTGTGGA
>NW_022262667.1:320000-340000 GCF_002021735.2 Oncorhynchus kisutch | reverse complement strand
ACTAGAGGATACTACAGTATGGACTGACTAAAGGATACTACAGTATGGACTGACTCAACTCTGACTAGAGGATACTACAGTATGGACTGACTAAAGGATACTACAGTATGGACTGACTA
The DNA here is from genome assembly GCF_002021735.2 of Oncorhynchus kisutch. Lineage (NCBI taxonomy): Eukaryota > Metazoa > Chordata > Actinopteri > Salmoniformes > Salmonidae > Oncorhynchus > Oncorhynchus kisutch. The sequence goes on along the minus strand of NW_022262667.1, from coordinate 339,881 downwards.
AAGGATACTACAGTATGGACTGACTCAACTCTGACTAAAGGACACTACAGTATAGACTGACTCAACTCTGACTAAAGGATACTACAGTATAGACTGACTCAACTCTGACTAAAGGATACTACAGTATAGACTGACTCAACTCTGACTAGAGGATACTACAGTATGGACTGACTAAAGGATACTACAGTATGGACTGACTCAACTCTGACTACAGGATACTACAGTATGGACTGACTCAACTCTGACTAAAGGATACTACAGTATGGACTGACTAAAGGATACTACAGTATAGACTGTCTCAACTCTGACTAGAGGATACTACAGTATGGACTGACTCAACTCTGACTAAAGGATACTACAGTATGGACTGACTCAACTCTGACTAAAGGATACTACAGTATGGACTGACTAAAGGATACTACAGTATGGACTGACTAAAGGATACTACAGTATGGACTGATTCAACTCTGACTAAAGGATACTACAGTATGGACTGACTCAACTCTGACTAAAGGATACTACAGTATGGACTGACTCAACTCTGACTAGAGGATACTACAGTATGGACTGACTCAACTCTGACTAAAGGATACAACAGTTTGGACTGACTAAAGGATACTACAGTATGGACTGACTCAACTCTGACTAGAGGATACTACAGTATGGACTGACTAAAGGATACTACAGTATGGACTGACTCAACTGACTAGAGGATACTACAGTATGGACTGACTAAAGGATACTACAGTATGGACTGACTCAACTCTGACTAAAGGATACTACAGTATGGACTGACTAAAGGACACTACAGTATGGACTGACTCAACTCTGACTAAAGGATACTACAGTATGGACTGACTCAACTCTGACTAAAGGATACTACAGTATAGACTGACTCAACTCTGACTAAAGGATACTACAGTATGGACTGACTCAACTCTGACTAAAGGATACTACAGTATGGACTGACTAAAGGATACTACAGTATGGACTGACTCAACTCTGACTAAAGGACACTACAGTATGGACTGACTCAACTCTGACTAAAGGATACTACAGTATAGACTGACTCAACTCTGACTAGAGGATACTACAGTATGGACTGACTAAAGGATACTACAGTATGGACTGACTCAACTCTGACTAAAGGATACTACAGTATGGACTGACTCAACTCTGACTAAAGGATACTACAGTATAGACTGACTCAACTCTGACTAGAGGATACTACAGTATGGACTGACTAAAGGATACTACAGTATGGACTGACTCAACTCTGACTAGAGGATACTACAGTATGGACTGACTAGAGGATACTACAGTATGGACTGACTCAACTCTGACTAAAGGATACTACAGTATGGACTGACTAAAGGATACTACAGTATGGACTGACTCAACTCTGACTAAAGGATACTACAGTATGGACTGACTCAACTCTGACTAAAGGATACTACAGTATGGACTGACTCAACTCTGACTAAAGGACACTACAGTATGGACTGACTAAAGGATACTACAGTATGGACTGACTCAACTCTGACTAAAGGATACTACAGTATGGACTGACTCAACTCTGACTAAAGGACACTACAGTATAGACTGACTCAACTCTGACTAAAGGATACTACAGTATGGACTGACTCAACTCTGACTAGAGGATACTACAGTATGGACTGACTAAAGGATACTACAGTATGGACTGACTCAACTCTGACTAAAGGATACTACAGTATGGACTGACTCAACTCTGACTAAAGGATACTACAGTATGGACTGACTCAACTCTGACTAAAGGATACTACAGTATGGACTGACTCAACTCTGACTAGAGGATACTACAGTATGGACTGACTAAAGGATACTACAGTATGGACTGACTCAACTCTGACTACAGGATACTACAGTATGGACTGACTCAACTCTGACTAAAGGATACTACAGTATGGACTGACTAAAGGATACTACAGTATAGACTGTCTCAACTCTGACTAGAGGATACTACAGTATGGACTGACTCAACTCTGACTAAAGGATACTACAGTATGGACTGACTCAACTCTGACTAAAGGATACTACAGTATGGACTGACTAAAGGATACTACAGTATGGACTGACTAAAGGATACTACAGTATGGACTGACTAAAGGATACTACAGTATGGACTGACTCAACTCTGACTAAAGGATACTACAGTATGGACTGACTCAACTCTGACTAGAGGATACTACAGTATGGACTGACTCAACTCTGACTAAAGGATACAACAGTTTGGACTGACTAAAGGATACTACAGTATGGACTGACTCAACTCTGACTAGAGGATACTACAGTATGGACTGACTAAAGGATACTACAGTATGGACTGACTCAACTGACTAGAGGATACTACAGTATGGACTGACTAAAGGATACTACAGTATGGACTGACTCAACTCTGACTAAAGGATACTACAGTATGGACTGACTAAAGGACACTACAGTATGGACTGACTCAACTCTGACTAAAGGATACTACAGTATGGACTGACTCAACTCTGACTAAAGGATACTACAGTATAGACTGACTCAACTCTGACTAAAGGATACTACAGTATGGACTGACTCAACTCTGACTAAAGGATACTACAGTATGGACTGACTAAAGGATACTACAGTATGGACTGACTCAACTCTGACTAAAGGACACTACAGTATGGACTGACTCAACTCTGACTAAAGGATACTACAGTATAGACTGACTCAACTCTGACTAGAGGATACTACAGTATGGATTGACTAAAGGATACTACAGTATGGACTGACTCAACTCTGACTAAAGGATACTACAGTATGGACTGACTCAACTCTGACTAAAGGATACTACAGTATGGACTGACTCAACTCTGACTAGAGGATACTACAGTATGGACTGACTCAACTCTGACTAAAGGATACAACAGTTTGGACTGACTAAAGGATACTACAGTATGGACTGACTCAACTCTGACTAGAGGATACTACAGTATGGACTGACTAAAGGATACTACAGTATGGACTGACTCAACTGACTAGAGGATACTACAGTATGGACTGACTAAAGGATACTACAGTATGGACTGACTCAACTCTGACTAAAGGATACTACAGTATGGACTGACTAAAGGACACTACAGTATGGACTGACTCAACTCTGACTAAAGGATACTACAGTATGGACTGACTCAACTCTGACTAAAGGATACTACAGTATAGACTGACTCAACTCTGACTAAAGGATACTACAGTATGGACTGACTCAACTCTGACTAAAGGATACTACAGTATGGACTGACTAAAGGATACTACAGTATGGACTGACTCAACTCTGACTAAAGGACACTACAGTATGGACTGACTCAACTCTGACTAAAGGATACTACAGTATAGACTGACTCAACTCTGACTAGAGGATACTACAGTATGGACTGACTAAAGGATACTACAGTATGGACTGACTCAACTCTGACTAAAGGATACTACAGTATGGACTGACTCAACTCTGACTAAAGGATACTACAGTATAGACTGACTCAACTCTGACTAGAGGATACTACAGTATGGACTGACTAAAGGATACTACAGTATGGACTGACTCAACTCTGACTAGAGGATACTACAGTATGGACTGACTAGAGGATACTACAGTATGGACTGACTCAACTCTGACTAAAGGATACTACAGTATGGACTGACTAAAGGATACTACAGTATGGACTGACTCAACTCTGACTAAAGGATACTACAGTATGGACTGACTCAACTCTGACTAAAGGATACTACAGTATGGACTGACTCAACTCTGACTAAAGGACACTACAGTATGGACTGACTAAAGGATACTACAGTATGGACTGACTCAACTCTGACTAAAGGATACTACAGTATGGACTGACTCAACTCTGACTAAAGGACACTACAGTATAGACTGACTCAACTCTGACTAAAGGATACTACAGTATGGACTGACTCAACTCTGACTAGAGGATACTACAGTATGGACTGACTAAAGGATACTACAGTATGGACTGACTCAACTCTGACTAAAGGATACTACAGTATGGACTGACTCAACTCTGACTAAAGGATACTACAGTATGGACTGACTCAACTCTGACTAAAGGATACTACAGTATGGACTGACTCAACTCTGACTAGAGGATACTACAGTATGGACTGACTAAAGGATACTACAGTATGGACTGACTCAACTCTGACTACAGGATACTACAGTATGGACTGACTCAACTCTGACTAAAGGATACTACAGTATGGACTGACTAAAGGATACTACAGTATAGACTGTCTCAACTCTGACTAGAGGATACTACAGTATGGACTGACTCAACTCTGACTAAAGGATACTACAGTATGGACTGACTCAACTCTGACTAAAGGATACTACAGTATGGACTGACTAAAGGATACTACAGTATGGACTGACTAAAGGATACTACAGTATGGACTGACTAAAGGATACTACAGTATGGACTGACTCAACTCTGACTAAAGGATACTACAGTATGGACTGACTCAACTCTGACTAGAGGATACTACAGTATGGACTGACTCAACTCTGACTAAAGGATACAACAGTTTGGACTGACTAAAGGATACTACAGTATGGACTGACTCAACTCTGACTAGAGGATACTACAGTATGGACTGACTAAAGGATACTACAGTATGGACTGACTCAACTGACTAGAGGATACTACAGTATGGACTGACTAAAGGATACTACAGTATGGACTGACTCAACTCTGACTAAAGGATACTACAGTATGGACTGACTAAAGGACACTACAGTATGGACTGACTCAACTCTGACTAAAGGACACTACAGTATGGACTGACTCAACTCTGACTAAAGGATACTACAGTATAGACTGACTCAACTCTGACTAGAGGATACTACAGTATGGATTGACTAAAGGATACTACAGTATGGACTGACTCAACTCTGACTAAAGGATACTACAGTATGGACTGACTCAACTCTGACTAAAGGATACTACAGTATGGACTGACTCAACTCTGACTAGAGGATACTACAGTATGGACTGACTCAACTCTGACTAAAGGATACAACAGTTTGGACTGACTAAAGGATACTACAGTATGGACTGACTAAAGGATACTACAGTATGGACTGACTAAAGGATACTACAGTATGGACTGACTCAACTCTGACTAAAGGATACTACAGTATGGACTGACTCAACTCTGACTAAAGGATACTACAGTATGGACTGACTCAACTCTGACTAAAGGATACTACAGTATGGACTGACTAAGGATACTACAGTATGGACTGACTAAAGGATACTACAGTATGGACTGACTAAAGGATACTACAGTATGGACTGACTCAACTCTGACTAAAGGATACTACAGTATGGACTGACTCAACTCTGACTAGAGGATACTACAGTATGGACTGACTCAACTCTGACTAAAGGATACAACAGTTTGGACTGACTAAAGGATACTACAGTATGGACTGACTCAACTCTGACTAGAGGATACTACAGTATGGACTGACTAAAGGATACTACAGTATGGACTGACTCAACTGACTAGAGGATACTACAGTATGGACTGACTAAAGGATACTACAGTATGGACTGACTCAACTCTGACTAAAGGATACTACAGTATGGACTGACTAAAGGACACTACAGTATGGACTGACTCAACTCTGACTAAAGGATACTACAGTATGGACTGACTCAACTCTGACTAAAGGATACTACAGTATAGACTGACTCAACTCTGACTAAAGGATACTACAGTATGGACTGACTCAACTCTGACTAAAGGATACTACAGTATGGACTGACTAAAGGATACTACAGTATGGACTGACTCAACTCTGACTAAAGGACACTACAGTATGGACTGACTCAACTCTGACTAAAGGATACTACAGTATAGACTGACTCAACTCTGACTAGAGGATACTACAGTATGGATTGACTAAAGGATACTACAGTATGGACTGACTCAACTCTGACTAAAGGATACTACAGTATGGACTGACTCAACTCTGACTAAAGGATACTACAGTATGGACTGACTCAACTCTGACTAGAGGATACTACAGTATGGACTGACTCAACTCTGACTAAAGGATACAACAGTTTGGACTGACTAAAGGATACTACAGTATGGACTGACTCAACTCTGACTAGAGGATACTACAGTATGGACTGACTAAAGGATACTACAGTATGGACTGACTCAACTGACTAGAGGATACTACAGTATGGACTGACTAAAGGATACTACAGTATGGACTGACTCAACTCTGACTAAAGGATACTACAGTATGGACTGACTAAAGGACACTACAGTATGGACTGACTCAACTCTGACTAAAGGATACTACAGTATGGACTGACTCAACTCTGACTAAAGGATACTACAGTATAGACTGACTCAACTCTGACTAAAGGATACTACAGTATGGACTGACTCAACTCTGACTAAAGGATACTACAGTATGGACTGACTAAAGGATACTACAGTATGGACTGACTCAACTCTGACTAAAGGACACTACAGTATGGACTGACTCAACTCTGACTAAAGGATACTACAGTATAGACTGACTCAACTCTGACTAGAGGATACTACAGTATGGACTGACTAAAGGATACTACAGTATGGACTGACTCAACTCTGACTAAAGGATACTACAGTATGGACTGACTCAACTCTGACTAAAGGATACTACAGTATAGACTGACTCAACTCTGACTAGAGGATACTACAGTATGGACTGACTAAAGGATACTACAGTATGGACTGACTCAACTCTGACTAGAGGATACTACAGTATGGACTGACTAGAGGATACTACAGTATGGACTGACTCAACTCTGACTAAAGGATACTACAGTATGGACTGACTAAAGGATACTACAGTATGGACTGACTCAACTCTGACTAAAGGATACTACAGTATGGACTGACTCAACTCTGACTAAAGGATACTACAGTATGGACTGACTCAACTCTGACTAAAGGACACTACAGTATGGACTGACTAAAGGATACTACAGTATGGACTGACTCAACTCTGACTAAAGGATACTACAGTATGGACTGACTCAACTCTGACTAAAGGACACTACAGTATAGACTGACTCAACTCTGACTAAAGGATACTACAGTATGGACTGACTCAACTCTGACTAGAGGATACTACAGTATGGACTGACTAAAGGATACTACAGTATGGACTGACTCAACTCTGACTAAAGGATACTACAGTATGGACTGACTCAACTCTGACTAAAGGATACTACAGTATGGACTGACTCAACTCTGACTAAAGGATACTACAGTATGGACTGACTCAACTCTGACTAGAGGATACTACAGTATGGACTGACTAAAGGATACTACAGTATGGACTGACTCAACTCTGACTACAGGATACTACAGTATGGACTGACTCAACTCTGACTAAAGGATACTACAGTATGGACTGACTAAAGGATACTACAGTATAGACTGTCTCAACTCTGACTAGAGGATACTACAGTATGGACTGACTCAACTCTGACTAAAGGATACTACAGTATGGACTGACTCAACTCTGACTAAAGGATACTACAGTATGGACTGACTAAAGGATACTACAGTATGGACTGACTAAAGGATACTACAGTATGGACTGACTAAAGGATACTACAGTATGGACTGACTCAACTCTGACTAAAGGATACTACAGTATGGACTGACTCAACTCTGACTAGAGGATACTACAGTATGGACTGACTCAACTCTGACTAAAGGATACAACAGTTTGGACTGACTAAAGGATACTACAGTATGGACTGACTCAACTCTGACTAGAGGATACTACAGTATGGACTGACTAAAGGATACTACAGTATGGACTGACTCAACTGACTAGAGGATACTACAGTATGGACTGACTAAAGGATACTACAGTATGGACTGACTCAACTCTGACTAAAGGATACTACAGTATGGACTGACTAAAGGACACTACAGTATGGACTGACTCAACTCTGACTAAAGGACACTACAGTATGGACTGACTCAACTCTGACTAAAGGATACTACAGTATAGACTGACTCAACTCTGACTAGAGGATACTACAGTATGGATTGACTAAAGGATACTACAGTATGGACTGACTCAACTCTGACTAAAGGATACTACAGTATGGACTGACTCAACTCTGACTAAAGGATACTACAGTATGGACTGACTCAACTCTGACTAGAGGATACTACAGTATGGACTGACTCAACTCTGACTAAAGGATACAACAGTTTGGACTGACTAAAGGATACTACAGTATGGACTGACTCAACTCTGACTAGAGGATACTACAGTATGGACTGACTAAAGGATACTACAGTATGGACTGACTCAACTGACTAGAGGATACTACAGTATGGACTGACTAAAGGATACTACAGTATGGACTGACTCAACTCTGACTAAAGGATACTACAGTATGGACTGACTAAAGGACACTACAGTATGGACTGACTCAACTCTGACTAAAGGATACTACAGTATGGACTGACTCAACTCTGACTAAAGGATACTACAGTATAGACTGACTCAACTCTGACTAAAGGATACTACAGTATGGACTGACTCAACTCTGACTAAAGGATACTACAGTATGGACTGACTAAAGGATACTACAGTATGGACTGACTCAACTCTGACTAAAGGACACTACAGTATGGACTGACTCAACTCTGACTAAAGGATACTACAGTATAGACTGACTCAACTCTGACTAGAGGATACTACAGTATGGACTGACTAAAGGATACTACAGTATGGACTGACTCAACTCTGACTAAAGGATACTACAGTATGGACTGACTCAACTCTGACTAAAGGATACTACAGTATAGACTGACTCAACTCTGACTAGAGGATACTACAGTATGGACTGACTAAAGGATACTACAGTATGGACTGACTCAACTCTGACTAGAGGATACTACAGTATGGACTGACTAGAGGATACTACAGTATGGACTGACTCAACTCTGACTAAAGGATACTACAGTATGGACTGACTAAAGGATACTACAGTATGGACTGACTCAACTCTGACTAAAGGATACTACAGTATGGACTGACTCAACTCTGACTAAAGGATACTACAGTATGGACTGACTCAACTCTGACTAAAGGACACTACAGTATGGACTGACTAAAGGATACTACAGTATGGACTGACTCAACTCTGACTAAAGGATACTACAGTATGGACTGACTCAACTCTGACTAAAGGACACTACAGTATAGACTGACTCAACTCTGACTAAAGGATACTACAGTATGGACTGACTCAACTCTGACTAGAGGATACTACAGTATGGACTGACTAAAGGATACTACAGTATGGACTGACTCAACTCTGACTAAAGGATACTACAGTATGGACTGACTCAACTCTGACTAAAGGATACTACAGTATGGACTGACTCAACTCTGACTAAAGGATACTACAGTATGGACTGACTCAACTCTGACTAGAGGATACTACAGTATGGACTGACTAAAGGATACTACAGTATGGACTGACTCAACTCTGACTACAGGATACTACAGTATGGACTGACTCAACTCTGACTAAAGGATACTACAGTATGGACTGACTAAAGGATACTACAGTATAGACTGTCTCAACTCTGACTAGAGGATACTACAGTATGGACTGACTCAACTCTGACTAAAGGATACTACAGTATGGACTGACTCAACTCTGACTAAAGGATACTACAGTATGGACTGACTAAAGGATACTACAGTATGGACTGACTAAAGGATACTACAGTATGGACTGACTAAAGGATACTACAGTATGGACTGACTCAACTCTGACTAAAGGATACTACAGTATGGACTGACTCAACTCTGACTAGAGGATACTACAGTATGGACTGACTCAACTCTGACTAAAGGATACAACAGTTTGGACTGACTAAAGGATACTACAGTATGGACTGACTCAACTCTGACTAGAGGATACTACAGTATGGACTGACTAAAGGATACTACAGTATGGACTGACTCAACTGACTAGAGGATACTACAGTATGGACTGACTAAAGGATACTACAGTATGGACTGACTCAACTCTGACTAAAGGATACTACAGTATGGACTGACTAAAGGACACTACAGTATGGACTGACTCAACTCTGACTAAAGGATACTACAGTATGGACTGACTCAACTCTGACTAAAGGATACTACAGTATAGACTGACTCAACTCTGACTAAAGGATACTACAGTATGGACTGACTCAACTCTGACTAAAGGATACTACAGTATGGACTGACTAAAGGATACTACAGTATGGACTGACTCAACTCTGACTAAAGGACACTACAGTATGGACTGACTCAACTCTGACTAAAGGATACTACAGTATAGACTGACTCAACTCTGACTAGAGGATACTACAGTATGGACTGACTAAAGGATACTACAGTATGGACTGACTCAACTCTGACTAAAGGATACTACAGTATGGACTGACTCAACTCTGACTAAAGGATACTACAGTATAGACTGACTCAACTCTGACTAGAGGATACTACAGTATGGACTGACTAAAGGATACTACAGTATGGACTGACTCAACTCTGACTAGAGGATACTACAGTATGGACTGACTAGAGGATACTACAGTATGGACTGACTCAACTCTGACTAAAGGATACTACAGTATGGACTGACTAAAGGATACTACAGTATGGACTGACTCAACTCTGACTAAAGGATACTACAGTATGGACTGACTCAACTCTGACTAAAGGATACTACAGTATGGACTGACTCAACTCTGACTAAAGGACACTACAGTATGGACTGACTAAAGGATACTACAGTATGGACTGACTCAACTCTGACTAAAGGATACTACAGTATGGACTGACTCAACTCTGACTAAAGGACACTACAGTATAGACTGACTCAACTCTGACTAAAGGATACTACAGTATGGACTGACTCAACTCTGACTAGAGGATACTACAGTATGGACTGACTAAAGGATACTACAGTATGGACTGACTCAACTCTGACTAAAGGATACTACAGTATGGACTGACTCAACTCTGACTAAAGGATACTACAGTATGGACTGACTCAACTCTGACTAAAGGATACTACAGTATGGACTGACTCAACTCTGACTAGAGGATACTACAGTATGGACTGACTAAAGGATACTACAGTATGGACTGACTCAACTCTGACTAGAGGATACTACAGTATGGACTGACTAAAGGATACTACAGTATGGACTGACTCAACTCTGACTAAAGGATACTACAGTATGGACTGACTAAAGGATACTACAGTATAGACTGACTCAACTCTGACTAAAGGATACTACATTATGGACTGACTCAACTCTGACTAAAGGATACTACAGTATGGACTGACTAAAGGATACTACAGTATGGACTGACTCAACTCTGACTAAAGGATACTACAGTATGGACTGACTCAACTCTGACTAAAGGACACTACAGTATAGACTGACTCAACTCTGACTAAAGGATACTACAGTATGGACTGACTCAACTCTGACTAGAGGATACTACAGTATGGACTGACTCAACTCTGACTAAAGGATACTACAGTATGGACTGACTCAACTCTGACTAAAGGATACTACAGTATGGACTGACTCAACTCTGACTAAAGGATACTACAGTATAGACTGACTCAACTCTGACTAAAGGATACTACAGTATGGACTGACTAAAGGATACTACAGTATGGACTGACTCAACTCTGACTAAAGGATACTACAGTATGGACTGACTAAAGGATACTACAGTATGGACTGACTCAACTCTGACTAGAGGATACTACAGTATGGACTGACTCAACTCTGACTAAAGGATACTACAGTATGGACTGACTCAACTCTGACTAAAGGATACTACAGTATGGACTGACTCAAGGATACTGCAGTACAGTTTAAATCGGCTTCTTGTATGTATTTGACTCTCGGCCGACTTTCATGGTTCTGTTGTTGTCTTTGTCCTCAGGATGTGTTGGTGGTGAACTGCTCGACAGACTTCATGTCCTCTCACCAGGTGCTAGCCACCTGCCGGACGGCGCTGAAGAAGCAGGGGGTTGTGGGATTGAACATGGCTCCGTGCATGAGAGCCTTCCTGGAGAGGCTGCCTGTTATGCTGCAGGAGCAGTACTCATACGAGAAGGTACTGTGTGTGTGTGTGTGTGTGTGTGTGTGTGTGTCTGTGTGTGTGTGTGCGTCTGTGTGTGTGTGTGCGCGTGTCTGTGTGTGTGTGTGTGTGTGTGTGTCTGCCTGTTTCTCTGTGTGTGTGTGTCTGTGTGTCTGTGTGTGTGTGTCTGCCTGTTTCTCTGTGTGTGTGTGTGTGTGTGTGTGTGTGTGTGTGTGTGTGTGTGTGTGTGTGTGTGTGTCTGCCTGTTTCTCTGTGTGTGTGTGTGTGTGTGTGTGTGTGTCTGCCTGTTTCTCTATGTGTGTGTGTCTGTGTGTGTGTGTCTGCCTGTTTCTCTGTGTGTGTGTGTGTGTGTGTGTGTGTGTGTGTGTGTGTGTGTGTGTGTGTGTGTGTGTGTCTGCCTGTTTCTCTGTGTGTGTGTGTGTGTGTGTGTGTGTGTGTGTGTGTGTCTGTCTGCCTGTTTCTCTGTGTGTGTGTGTGTGTGTGTGTGTGTGTGTGTGTGTGTGTGTGTGTGTGTGTGTGTGTGTGTGTGTGTGTGTGTGTGTGTGTGTGTGTGTGTGTCTGCCTGTTTCTCTGTGTGTGTGTGTGTGTGTGTGTGTGTCTGCCTGTTTCTCTCTGTGTGTGTGTGTGTGTCTGCCTGTTTCTCTGTGTGTGTGTGTGTGTGTCTGCCTGTCTCTCTCTGTGTGTGTGTGTGTGTGTCTGCCTGTTTCTCTGTGTGTGTGTGTGTGTGTCTGCCTGTTTCTCTGTGTGTGTGTGTGTGTGTGTGTTATTTGAAAGTAAATGACAGCCCAGTTTCATTCCAAGGTAATCGATCATAACTGTCTAAAAGCCTACCTACTTCCTTTTTTAATCGTAGTTGGTTATCGTAGTCAGCGGTTACCATAACATATGTTATTACACCCAAGTGTAAATGTGTACTTCCTGTTTGGTTTTCCAGCCCCACGTAGTGTGTGGAGAACAGCTAGTCCACAGCCCATACATGCAGTGCCTGGCCTCCTTGGCCGTGGGGTTACACCTGGATCAGCTCCTATGTTCCCCTCCCGTCCCCCCCCACCTCCGCCTCTGTCCCCTGGAGCCAGCCACCTGTACTTGGTCACCCGGCGAGTGGGCGTGGCTAGACTGCTTCTCCACCACGGTGAAGGCAGCCGAGGCCCTGGCTCGGGGCAACACGTTCCCAGAGGCCTTTGCTGTTCCCGACCTGGAGCCTGTACCCAAGGAGGAGATGGTCCTTCTCATGGTGAGGTTTCTACAGAAGACAATGAACCTCTGTAGCTCTGACGGAGTGGATCTTTAAAAGGACAACTGAACTGTGGAACCAACTTCTCTGGTTGAAAACACCTTATATAACATAATATTATACATAATATATAACATCCATATTAGTCAATACCCCAAAAATTTCCTAAAAAAGTGTAAGTAGGTTTATTTTTGGTCCGTAAAGTCAGTATTTTTCCAAAAACAAGAGTTCTGTAAATTTGAGTACAAGAGTTGGTCAGGACTTGAGGGGTTGGGTTTTGATTTCCACAATGCCCACTTTGTCCAATAATGCTGGATTAATTAACAGGTGAGGTGATTGCGCTCTGTCCAATCCGAGTGCGGAACAGACAGACCTGCACCCGCATCACAGCGGATTTACACAAGGAAACACAGCACGCGTTTTATTTTAACTTGAGAAATACTGCACCAAATACTATAGACAGAAATACTATAGACAGAAATACTGCACAAATACTATAGGCAGAAATACTATAGACAGAAATACTGCACCAAATACTATAGGCAGAAATACTATAGACAGAAATAATATAGACAGAAATACTGCACCAAATACTATAGGCAGAAATAATATAGACAGAAATACTGCACCAAATACTATAGGCAGAAATACTATAGACAGAAATACTGCACCAAATACTATAGACAGAAATACTGCACCAAATACTATAGACAGAAATACTATAGACAGAAATACTGCACCAAATACTATAGACAGAAATACTGCACCAAATACTATAGGCAGAAATACTGCACCAAATACTATAGGCAGAAATACTATAGACAGAAATACTGCACCAAATACTATAGGCAGAAATACTATAGACAGAAATACTATAGACAGAAATACTGCACCAAATACTATAGACAGAAATACTATAGACAGAAATACTATAGACAGAAATACTATAGACAGAATACTGCACCAAATACTATAGACAGAAATACTGCACCAAATACTATAGGCAGAAATACTATAGACAGAAATACTGCACCAAATACTATAGGCAGAAATATTATAGACAGAAATACTGCACCAAATACTATAGGCAGAAATACTATAGACAGAAATACTGCACCAAATACTATAGGCAGAAATACTATAGACAGAAATACTATAGACAGAAATACTGCACCAAATACTATAGGCAGAAATGCTATAGACAGAAATACTATCGACAGAAATACTGCACCAAATACTATAGGCAGAAATACTATAGACAGAAATACTATAGACAGAAATACTGCACCAAATACTATAGGCAGAAATACTGCACCAAATACTATAGACAGAAATACTGCACCAAATACTATAGACAGAAATACTATAGACAGAAATACTGCACCAAATACTATAGGCAGAAATACTATAGACAGAAATACTGCACCAAATACTATAGGCAGAAATACTGCACCAAATACTATAGACAGAAATACTATAGACAGAAATACTGCACCAAATACTATAGACAGAAATACTGCACCAAATACTATAGACAGAAATACTATAGACAGAAATACTATAGACAGAAATACTGCACCAAATATTATAGACAGAAATACTGCACCAAATACTATAGGCAGAAATACTATAGACAGAAATACTGCACCAAATACTATAGACAGAAATACTGCACCAAATACTATAGGCAGAAATACTATAGACAGAAATACTGCACCAAATACTATAGGCAGAAATACTATAGACAGAAATACTGCACCATATACTATAGACAGAAATACTATAGACAGAAATACTGCACAAATACTATAGGCAGAAATACTATAGACAGAAATACTGCACCAAATACTATAGGCAGAAATACTATAGACAGAAATAATATAGACAGAAATACTGCACCAAATACTATAGGCAGAAATACTATAGAAAGAAATACTGCACCAAATACTATAGGCAGAAATACTATAGACAGAAATACTGCACCAAATACTATAGGCAGAAATACTATAGACAGAAATACTGCACCAAATACTATAGGCAGAAATACTATATACAGAAATACTGCACCAAATACTATAGACAGAAATACTGCATCAAATACTATAGACAGAAATAGTATAGACAGAAATACTGCACCAAATACTATAGGCAGAAATACTGCATCAAATACCATAGACAGAAATACTATAGACAGAAATACTGCACCAAATACTATAGGCAGAAATACTATAGACAGAAATACTGCACCAAATACTATAGGCAGAAATACTATAGACAGAAATACTATAGACAGAAATACTGCACCAAATACTATAGACAGAAATACTGCACCAAATACTATAGGCAGAAATACTATAGACAGAAATACTGCACCAAATACTATAGGCAGAAATATTATAGACAGAAATACTGCACCAAATACTATAGGCAGAAATACTATAGACAGAAATACTGCACCAAATACTATAGGCAGAAATACTATAGACAGAAATACTATAGACAGAAATACTGCACCAAATACTATAGGCAGAAATACTATAGACAGAAATACTATAGACAGAAATACTGCACCAAATACTATAGACAGAAATACTGCACCAAATACTATAGGCAGAAATACTATAGACAGAAATACTGCACCAAATACTATAGGCAGAAATATTATAGACAGAAATACTGCACCAAATACTATAGGCAGAAATACTATAGACAGAAATACTGCACCAAATACTATAGGCAGAAATACTATAGACAGAAATACTATAGACAGAAATACTGCACCAAATACTATAGGCAGAAATGCTATAGACAGAAATACTATCGACAGAAATACTGCACCAAATACTATAGGCAGAAATACTATAGACAGAAATACTATAGACAGAAATACTGCACCAAATACTATAGGCAGAAATACTGCACCAAATACTATAGACAGAAATACTGCACCAAATACTATAGACAGAAATACTATAGACAGAAATACTGCACCAAATACTATAGGCAGAAATACTATAGACAGAAATACTGCACCAAATACTATAGGCAGAAATACTGCACCAAATACTATAGACAGAAATACTATAGACAGAAATACTGCACCAAATACTATAGACAGAAATACTGCACCAAATACTATAGACAGAAATACTATAGACAGAAATACTATAGACAGAAATACTGCACCAAATACTATAGACAGAAATACTGCACCAAATACTATAGGCAGAAATACTATAGACAGAAATACTGCACCAAATACTATAGACAGAAATACTGCACCAAATACTATAGGCAGAAATACTATAGACAGAAATACTGCACCAAATACTATAGGCAGAAATACTATAGACAGAAATACTGCACCATATACTATAGACAGAAATACTATAGACAGAAATACTGCACAAATACTATAGGCAGAAATACTATAGACAGAAATACTGCACCAAATACTATAGGCAGAAATACTATAGACAGAAATACTATAGACAGAAATACTATAGACAGAAATACTGCACCAAATACTATAGGCAGAAATACTATAGACAGAAATACTGCACCAAATACTATAGGCAGAAATACTATAGACAGAAATACTGCACCAAATACTATAGACAGAAATACTGCACCAAATACTATAGGCAGAAATACTATATACAGAAATACTGCACCAAATACTATAGACAGAAATACTGCATCAAATACTATAGACAGAAATAGTATAGACAGAAATACTGCACCAAATACTATAGGCAGAAATACTGCATCAAATACCATAGACAGAAATACTATAGACAGAAATACTGCACCAAATACTATAGGCAGAAATACTATAGACAGAAATACTGCACCAAATACTATAGGCAGAAATACTATAGACAGAAATACTATAGACAGAAATACTATAGACAGAAATACTATAGACAGAAATACTGCACCAAATACTATAGACAGAAATACTGCACCAAATACTATAGGCAGAAATACTATAGACAGAAATACTGCACCAAATACTATAGGCAGAAATATTATAGACAGAAATACTGCACCAAATACTATAGGCAGAAATATTATAGACAGAAATACTGCACCAAATACTATAGGCAGAAATACTATAGACAGAAATACTATAGACAGAAATACTGCACCAAATACTATAGGCAGAAATGCTATAGACAGAAATACTATCGACAGAAATACTGCACCAAATACTATAGGCAGAAATACTATAGACAGAAATACTATAGACAGAAATACTGCACCAAATACTATAGGCAGAAATACTGCACCAAATACTATAGACAGAAATACTGCACCAAATACTATAGACAGAAATACTATAGACAGAAATACTGCACCAAATACTATAGGCAGAAATACTATAGACAGAAATACTGCACCAAATACTATAGGCAGAAATACTGCACCAAATACTATAGACAGAAATACTATAGACAGAAATACTGCACCAAATACTATAGACAGAAATACTATAGACAGAAATACTATAGACAGAAATACTATAGACAGAAATACTGCACCAAATACTATAGGCAGAAATACTATAGACAGAAATACTGCACCAAATACTATAGACAGAAATACTGCACCAAATACTATAGGCAGAAATACTATAGACAGAAATACTGCACCAAATACTATAGACAGAAATACTATAGACAGAAATACTGCACCATATACTATAGACAGAAATACTATAGACAGAAATACTGCACAAATACTATAGGCAGAAATACTATAGACAGAAATACTGCACCAAATACTATAGGCAGAAATACTATAGACAGAAATACTATAGACAGAAATACTGCACCAAATACTATAGGCAGAAATACTATAGACAGAAATACTGCACCAAATACTATAGGCAGAAATACTATAGACAGAAATACTGCACCAAATACTATAGGCAGAAATACTATAGACAGAAATACTGCACCAAATACTATAGGCAGAAATACTATATACAGAAATACTGCACCAAATACTATAGACAGAAATACTGCATCAAATACTATAGACAGAAATAGTATAGACAGAAATACTGCACCAAATACTATAGGCAGAAATACTGCATCAAATACCATAGACAGAAATACTATAGACAGAAATACTATAGACAGAAATACTATAGACAGAAATACTATAGACATAAATACTATAGGCAGAAATACTATAGACAGAAATACTATAGACAGAAATACTATAGACAGAAATACTATAGGCAGAAATACTATAGGCAGAAATACTATAGACAGAAATACTATAGACAGAAATACTATAGACAGAAATACTATAGACAGATGTAAAATGTACGACTAAAATCTACTCTGCAAGAAACCCCCCCAGTGTTACTGTCTTTGTTCCAAGCTGACTTGTCTCTCTAAGATATTAAGATATAACCAACATTTGGGCTAGAAGCTGACTTGTCTCTCTAAGATGTAACCAACATTTGGGATAGAGGCTGATATGTGTCTATAAATGAATACTCCTCTGTACAGGACAACAGTACATGTGGTTCTAGTATGGATTAAAACTCTCTTGTCTGTACAGGACAACAGTACATGTGGTTCTAGTATGGATTAAAACTCTCTTGTCTGTACAGGACAACAGTACATGTGGTTCTGGTATGGATGAAAACTCTCTCTGTACAGGACAACAGTACATGTGGTTCTGGTATAGATGAAAACTCTCTCTGTACAGGACAACAGTACATGTGGTTCTGGTATGGATGAAAACTCTCTTGTCTGTACAGGACAACAGTACATGTGGTTCTGGTATGGATGAAAACTCTCTTGTCTGTACAGGACAACAGTACATGTGGTTCTGGTATGGATGAAAACTCTCTTGTCTGTACAGGACAACAGTACATGTGGTTCTGGTATAGATGAAAACTCTCTCTGTACAGGACAACAGTACATGGGGTTCTGGTATGGATGAACAGATCATGTCGTGGGCCACCTCCAGACCTGAGGTAAGATGTCTTCAGTGTTGGTTCAGTTGATGTTTTATGTCTAGTTTATGTTTTCTCGTTTGTTTCAGGTCTCTAGAACAGATCTATTACATGTAGGACACTTCATTTTTGTCGTTCAGGCACTTTGAAGAGACACGTTGAATTGAAATGTGATAATCCCAGACTCGTTGTTGTTGTTGTCCTGTTGTAAAAGTAGATGTTGAATGGCCTCTGTTGTGACAGACAATGAGCTCTCTGTGTTTCTGTTGTCTCCAGGACTGGCACCTGGGAGGGAAGTGTGATGTGTTTCTGTGGGGAGCTGGTCGACACGGACAGCTGGCAGAGGCTGGCAGAAACATCCTGGTGCCCACCAACGCACCCTCCTTCTCACAGGCACAACAGGTAGACAGA
>NW_022262667.1:307500-317500 GCF_002021735.2 Oncorhynchus kisutch | reverse complement strand
AGGCTTTGTGGTGACCCAGCTGTCTGTCTCTCTGTCCCCCCCCCCCCCCCCCCCCAGGCTTTGTGGTGACCCAGCTGTCTGTTTCTCTGTCCGTCTCCCCCCCAAGGCTTTGTGGTGACCCAGCTGTCTGTTTCTCTGTCCGTCTCCCCCCCAAGGCTTTGTGGTGACCCAGCTGTCTGTCTCTCTGTCCGTCCCCCCCAGGCTTTGTGGTGACCCAGCTGTCTGTCTCTCTGTCCGTCCCCCCCCAGGCTTTGTGGTGACCCAGCTGGTGACGTCGTGTGGCAGCGACGGTCACTCCATGGCGCTGACAGAGAGCGGCGAGGTGTTCAGCTGGGGAGACGGAGACTACGGGAAGCTGGGACACGGGAACAGTGACCGCCAGAGACGACCGCGACAGATCGAAGCCCTGCAGGGAGAGGAGGTGGTGCAGGTACGTGAACCAACAGATCGAAGCCCTGCAGGGAGAGGAGGTGGTGCAGGTACGTGAACCAACAGATCGAAGCCCTGCAGGGAGAGGAGGTGGTGCAGGTACGTGAACCAACAGATCGAAGCCCTGCAGGGAGAGGAGGTGGTGCAGGTACATGAACCAACAGAAGAGCACTGCTGTCATAGACTGTAGTCTACTGTCATGTAGAGGTTCTACAATACAGGTCAGTATCTCTACTGTAATAGACTGTAGTCTACTGTCATGTAGAGGTTCTGCAATACAGGTCAGTATCTCTACTGTAATAGACTGTAGTCTACTGTCATGTAGAGGTTCTGCAATACAGGTCAGTATCTCTACTGTAATAGACTGTAGTCTACTGTCATTTAGAGGTTCTGCAATACAGGTCAGTATCTCTACTGTAATAGACTGTAGTCTACTGTCATGTAGAGGTTCTGCAATACAGGTCAGTATCTCTACTGTAATAGACTGTAGTCTACTGTCATGTAGAGGTTCTACAATACAGGTCAGTATCTCTACTGTAATAGACTGTAGTCTACTGTCATGTAGAGGTTCTACAGGTCAGTATCTCTACTGTAATAGACTGTAGTCTACTGTCATGTAGAGGTTCTGCAATACAGGTCAGTATCTCTACTGTAATAGACTGTAGTCTACTGTCATGTAGAGGTTCTGCAATACAGGTCAGTATCTCTACTGTAATAGACTGTAGTCTACTGTCATGTAGAGGTTCTACAGGTCAGTATCTCTACTGTAATAGACTGTAGTCTACTGTCATGTAGAGGTTCTGCAATACAGGTCAGTATCTCTACTGTAATAGACTGTAGTCTACTGTCATGTAGAGGTTCTACAGGTCAGTATCTCTACTGTAATAGACTGTAGTCTACTGTCATGTAGAGGTTCTACAGGTCAGTATCTCTACTGTAATAGACTGTAGTCTACTGTCATGTAGAGGTTCTACGGGTCAGTATCTCTACTGTAATAGACTGTAGTCTACTGTCATGTAGAGGTTCTACAGGTCAGTATCTCTACTGTCATAGACTGTAGTCTACTGTCATTTAGAGGTTATACAGGTCAGTATCTCTACTGTAATAGACTGTAGTCTACTGTCATGTAGAGGTTCTACAATACAGGTCAGTATCTCTACTGTCATAGACTGTAGTCTACTGTCATGTAGAGGTTCTACAGGTCAGTATCTCTACTGTAATAGACTGTAGTCTACTGTCATTTAGAGGTTATACAGGTCAGTATCTCTACTGTCATAGACTGTAGTCTACTGTCATGTAGAGGTTCTACAGGTCAGTATCTCTACTGTAATAGACTGTAGTCTACTGTCATGTAGAGGTTCTACAGGTCAGTATCTCTACTGTCATAGACTGTAGTCTACTGTCATTTAGAGGTTATACAGGTCAGTATCTCTACTGTCATAGACTGTAGTCTACTGTCATGTAGAGGTTATACAGGTCAGTATCTCTACTGTAATAGACTGTAGTCTACTGTCATGTAGAGGTTCTACAGGTCAGTATCTCTACTGTCATAGACTGTAGTCTACTGTCATTTAGAGGTTCTACAGGTCAGTATCTCTACTGTAATAGACTGTAGTCTACTGTCATGTAGAGGTTCTACAGGTCAGTATCTCTACTGTAATAGACTGTAGTCTACTGTCATGTAGAGGTTCTACAGGTCAGTATCTCTACTGTCATAGACTGTAGTCTACTGTCATGTAGAGGTTATACAGGTCAGTATCTCTACTGTAATAGACTGTAGTCTACTGTCATGTAGAGGTTCTGCAATACAGGTCAGTATCTCTACTGTCATAGACTGTAGTCTACTGTCATGTAGAGGTTCTGCAATACAGGTCAGTATCTCTACTGTCATAGACTGTAGTCTACTGTCATTTAGAGGTTATACAGGTCAGTATCTCTACTGTCATAGACTGTAGTCTACTGTCATGTAGAGGTTATACAGGTCAGTATCTCTACTGTAATAGACTGTAGTCTACTGTCATGTAGAGGTTCTACAGGTCAGTATCTCTACTGTCATAGACTGTAGTCTACTGTCATTTAGAGGTTCTACAGGTCAGTATCTCTACTGTAATAGACTGTAGTCTACTGTCATGTAGAGGTTCTACAGGTCAGTATCTCTACTGTAATAGACTGTAGTCTACTGTCATGTAGAGGTTCTACAGGTCAGTATCTCTACTGTCATAGACTGTAGTCTACTGTCATGTAGAGGTTATACAGGTCAGTATCTCTACTGTAATAGACTGTAGTCTACTGTCATGTAGAGGTTATACAGGTCAGTATCTCTACTGTAATAGACTGTAGTCTACTGTCATGTAGAGGTTATACAGGTCAGTATCTCTACTGTAATAGACTGTAGTCTACTGTCATTTAGATGTAAAGTATACCACTATTCATTTGGAAAAGAGGAATGGGTTGGTCCAATACATTTCCCATCTATCTGCAAAGTCACGCCTCCTTTACAAAAAAGGCCTCTTGTTCTGATTGGCTGTTGTTCCCATGTTCATCAATGTTTCCCTCTGTGGTCAGATGTCCTGCGGGTTCAAGCACTCTGCGGTGGTGACCGCTGATGGGAGGCTGTTCTCCTTTGGGAACGGGGACTATGGCAGGCTTGGGCTGGGAAACACCTCTAACAAGAAGCTCCCTGAGAAGGTCACTGCGTTGGAGGGGTACCAGGTCGGACAGGTGAGATGCACTAACAGGTACCAGGTCGGACAGGTGAGATACACTAATAGGTACCAGGTCGGACAGGTGAGATACACTAATAGGTACCAGGTCGGACAGGTGAGATGCACTAACAGGTACCAGGGAATATACACTAACAGGTACCAGGTCGGACAGGTGAGATGCACTAACAGGTACCAGGGAATATACACTAACAGGTACCAGGTCGGACAGGTGAGATACACTAACAGGTACCAGGTCGGACAGGTGAGATACACTAACAGGTACCAGGTCGGACAGGTGAGATGCACTAACAGGTACCAGGTGAGATACACTAACAGGTACCAGGTCGGACAGGTGAGATACACTAACAGGTACCAGGTCGGACAGGTGAGATACACTAACAGGTACCAGGTCGGACAGGTGAGATGCACTAACAGGTACCAGGTCGGACAGGTGAGATGCACTAACAGGTACCAGGTAATATACACTAACAGATACCAGGTAGGACAGGTGAGATACACTAACAGATTACCAGGTCGGACAGGTGAGATGCACTAACAGGTACCAGGTTGGACAGGGTGAGATGCACTAACAGGTACCAGGTTGGACAGGTGAGATGCACTAAACAGGTACCAGGTTGGACAGGTGAGATGTACTAACAGGTACCAGGTCAGACAGGTGAGATGCACTAACAGGTACCAGGTCGGACAGGTGAGATGCACTAACAGGTACCAGGTAATATACACTAACAGGTACCAGGTAATATACACTAACAGATACCAGGTCGGACAGGTGAGATGCACTAACAGGTACCAGGTAATATACACTAACAGGTACCAGGTAATATACACTAACAGATACCAGGTTGGACAGGTGAGATGCACTAACAGGTACCAGGTCGGACAGGTGAGATACACTAACAGGTACCAGGTAGGACAGGTGAGATACACTAACAGGTACCAGGTAGGACAGGTGAGATACACTAACAGATACCAGGTAGGACAGGTGAGATACACTAACAGGTACCAGGTCGGACAGGTGAGATACACTAACAGGTACCAGGTCGGACAGGTGAGATACACTAACAGGTACCAGGTCGGACAGGTGAGATACACTAACAGATACCAGGTCGGACAGGTGAGATACACTAACAGATACCAGGTAATATACACTAACAGGTACCAGGTCGGACAGGTGAGATACACTAACAGATACCAGGTCGGACAGGTGAGATGCACTAACAGGTACCAGGTGAGATACACTAACAGGTACCAGGTCGGACAGGTGAGATACACTAACAGATACCAGGTCGGACAGGTGAGAGATACACTAACAGATACCAGGTCGGACAGTGTGAGATGCACTAAACAGGTACCAGATCGGACAGGTGAGATACACTAACAGGTACCAGGTTGGACAGGTGAGATACACTAACAGGTACCAGGTTGGACAGGTGAGATACACTAACAGGTACCAGGTTGGACAGTTGAGATACACTAACAGGTACCAGGTTGGACAGGTGAGATACACTAACAGGTACCCAGGTTGGACAGGTGAGATACACTAACAGGTACCAGGTTGGACAGGTGAGATACACTAACAGGTACCAGGTTGGACAGGTGAGATACACTAACAGGTACCAGGTTGGACAGGTGAGATACACTAACAGGTACCAGGTTGGACAGGTGAGATACACTAACAGGTACCAGGTTGGACAGGTGAGATACACTAACAGGTACCAGGTCGGACAGGTGAGATGCACTAACAGGTACCAGGTTGGACAGGTGAGATACACTAACAGGTACCAGGTCGGACAGGTGAGATGCACTAACAGATACCAGGGAATATACACTAACAGATACCAGGTAGGACAGGTGAGATGCACTAACAGGTACCAGGTCGGACAGGTGAGATACACTAACAGGTACCCAGGTCGGACAGGTGAGATACACTACAGGTACCAGGGATATACACTAACAGGTACCAGGTCGGACAGGTGAGATGCACTAACAGATACCAGGTTGGACAGGTGAGATACACTAACAGATACCAGGTCGGACAGGTGAGATACACTAACAGGTACCAGGTTGGACAGGTAATATACACTAACAGGTACCAGGTCGGACAGGTAATATACACTAACAGATACCAGGTCGGACAGGTGAGATACACTAACAGATACCAGGTCGGACAGGTAATATACACTAACAGATACCAGGTCGGACAGGGTGAGATGCACTAACAGGTACCAGGTCGGACAGGGTGAGATACACGAACAGGTACCAGGTAATATACACTAACAGATACCAGGTAATATACACTAACAGATACCAGGTAATATACACTAACAGATACCAGGTCAGACAGGTGAGATACACTAACAGGTACCAGGTTGGACAGGTGAGATACACTAACAGATACCAGGTCGGACAGGTGAGATACACTAACAGATACCAGGTCGGACAGGTGAGATGCACTAACAGGTACCACGTGAGATACACTAACAGGTACCAGGTCGGACAGGTGAGATACACTAACAGATACCAGGTCGGACAGGTGAGAGATACACTAACAGATACCAGGTCGGACAGGTGAGATGCACTAACAGGTACCAGGTCGGACAGGTGAGATACACTAACAGGTACCAGGTTGGACAGGTGAGATACACTAACAGGTACCAGGTTGGACAGGTGAGATACACTAACAGGTACCAGGTTGGACAGGTGAGATACACTAACAGGTACCAGGTTGGACAGGTGAGATACACTAACAGGTACCAGGTTGGACAGGTGAGATACACTACAAGGTACCAGGTTGGACAGGTGAGATACACTAACAGGTACCAGGTTGGACAGGTGAGATACACTAACAGGTACCAGGTTGGACAGGTGAGATACACTAACAGGTACCAGGTTGGACAGGTGAGATACACTAACAGGTACCAGGTTGGACAGGTGAGATACACTAACAGGTACCAGGTCAGACAGGTGAGATGCACTAACAGGTACCAGGTTGGACAGGTGAGATACACTAACAGGTACCAGGTCGGACAGGTGAGATGCACTAACAGATACCAGGGAATATACACTAACAGATACCAGGTAGGACAGGTGAGATGCACTAACAGGTACCAGGTCGGACAGGTGAGATACACTAACAGGTACCAGGTCGGACAGGTGAGATACACTAACAGGTACCAGGGAATATACACTAACAGGTACCAGGTCGGACAGGTGAGATGCACTAACAGATACCAGGTTGGACAGGTGAGATACACTAACAGATACCAGGTCGGACAGGTGAGATACACTAACAGGTACCAGGTTGGACAGGTAATATACACTAACAGGTACCAGGTCGGACAGGTAATATACACTAACAGATACCAGGTCGGACAGGTGAGATACACTAACAGATACCAGGTCGGACAGGTAATATACACTAACAGATACCAGGTCGGACAGGTGAGATGCACTAACAGGTACCAGGTCGGACAGGTGAGATACACTAACAGGTACCAGGTAATATACACTAACAGATACCAGGTAATATACACTAACAGATACCAGGTAATATACACTAACAGATACCAGGTCAGACAGGTGAGATACACTAACAGGTACCAGGTTGGACAGGTGAGATACACTAACAGATACCAGGTCGGACAGGTGAGATACACTAACAGGTACCAGGTCGGACAGGTGAGATGCACTAACAGATACCAGGTAATATACACTAACAGGTACCAGGGAATATACACTAACAGATACCAGGTCAGACAGGTGAGATACACTAACAGGTACCAGGTTGGACAGGTGAGATACACTAACAGATACCAGGTCGGACAGGTGAGATACACTAACAGGTACCAGGTCGGACAGGTGAGATGCACTAACAGATACCAGGTAATATACACTAACAGGTACCAGGGAATATACACTAACAGATACCAGGTCGGACAGGTGAGATACACTAACAGATACCAGGTCGGACAGGTGAGATGCACTAACAGATACCAGGTAATATACACTAACAGGTACCAGGGAATATACACTAACAGATACCAGGTCAGACAGGTGAGATACACTAACAGGTACCAGGTCAGACAGGTGAGATGCACTAACAGGTACCAGGTAATATACACTAACAGATACCAGGTAATATACACTAACAGATACCAGGTCAGACAGGTGAGATACACTAACAGATACCAGGTAATATACACTAACAGGTACCAGGGAATATACACTAACAGGTACCAGGTCAGACAGGTGAGATGCACTAACAGATACCAGGTAATATACACTAACAGATACCAGGTCGGACAGGTGAGATACACTAACAGATACCAGGTAATATACACTAACAGATACCAGGGAATATACACTAACAGGTACCAGGTAATATACACTAACAGATACCAGGGAATATACACTAACAGATACCAGGTCGGACAGGTGAGATACACTAACAGGTACCAGGTCGGACAGGTGAGATGCACTAACAGGTACCAGGTTGGACAGGTGAGATACACTAACAGGTACCAGGTCGGACAGGTGAGATGCACTAACAGGTACCAGGTAATATACACTAACAGGTACCAGGTCGGACAGGTGAGATACACTAACAGGTACCAGGTCAGACAGGTGAGATGCACTAACAGGTACCAGGTTGGACAGGTGAGATGCACTAACAGATACCAGGTAATATACACTAACAGATACCAGGTAATATACACTAACAGATACCAGGTAATATACACTAACAGATACCAGGTCGGACAGGTAATATACACTAACATATACCAGGTCGGACAGGTGAGATACACTAACAGGCACCAGGTCGGACAGGTGAGATACACTAACAGGTACCAGGTCGGACAGGTGAGATACACTAACAGGTACCAGGTCGGACAGGTGAGATACACTAACAGGTACCAGGTCGGACAGGTGAGATACACTAACAGGTACCAGGTCGGACAGGTGAGATACACTAACAGGTACCAGGTCGGACAGGTGAGATACACTAACAGATACCAGGGAATATACACTAACAGATACCAGGTAGGACAGGTAATATACACTAACAGATACCAGGTCGGACAGGTGAGATACACTAACAGATACCAGGTCGGACAGGTGAGATGCACTAACAGGTACCAGGTCAGACAGGTGAGATACACTAACAGATACCAGGTCGGACAGGTGAGATGCACTAACAGGTACCAGGTCAGACAGGTGAGATACACTAACAGATACCAGGTCGGACAGGTGAGATACACTAACAGATACCAGGTCAGACAGGTGAGATACACTAACAGATACCAGGTCGGACAGGTAATATACACTAACAGGTACCAGGTCGGACAGGTGAGATACACTAACAGATACCAGGTCGGACAGGTGAGATACACTAACAGGTACCAGGGCAGACAGGTGAGATGCACTAACAGGTACCAGGTAATATACACTAACAGATACCAGGTAGGACAGGTGAGATACACTAACAGGTACCAGGTCGGACAGGTGAGATACACTAACAGGTACCAGGTCGGACAGGTGAGATGCACTAACAGGTACCAGGTCGGACAGGTGAGATACACTAACAGGTACCAGGTCGGACAGGTGAGATACACTAACAGATACCAGGTCGGACAGGTGAGATGCACTAACAGGTACCAGGTCGGACAGGTGAGATACACTAACAGGTACCAGGTCGGACAGGTGAGATACACTAACAGGTACCAGGTCGGACAGGTGAGATACACTAACAGATACCAGGTCGGACAGGTGAGATGCACTAACAGGTACCAGGTCGGACAGGTGAGATACACTAACAGGTACCAGGTCGGACAGGTGAGATACACTAACAGATACCAGGTCGGACAGGTGAGATACACTAACAGGTACCAGGTCGGACAGGTGAGATACACTAACAGATACCAGGTCGGACAGGTGAGATACACTAACAGATACCAGGTCGGACAGGTGAGATACACTAACAGGTACCAGGTCGGACAGGTGAGATACACTAACAGGTACCAGGTCGGACAGGTGAGATGCACTAACAGGTACCAGGTCGGACAGGTGAGATACACAAACAGGTACCAGGTCGGACAGGTGAGATACACTAACAGATACCAGGTCGGACAGGTGAGATACACTAACAGATACCAGGTCGGACAGGTGAGATACACTAACAGATACCAGGTCGGACAGGTGAGATACACTAACAGGTACCAGGTCGGACAGGTGAGATGCACTAACAGATACCAGGTCGGACAGGTGAGATACACTAACAGGTACCAGGTAGGACAGGTGAGATACACTAACAGGTACCAGGTCGGACAGGTGAGATACACTAACAGATACCAGGTAGGACAGGTGAGATACACTAACAGATACCAGGTCGGACAGGTGAGATACACTAACAGATACCAGGTAGGACAGGTGAGATACACTAACAGATACCAGGTAGGACAGGTGAGATACACTAACAGATACCAGGTAGGACAGGTGAGATACACTAACAGGTACCAGGTCGGACAGGTGAGATACACTAACAGGTACCAGGTCGGACAGGTGAGATGCACTAACAGGTACCAGGTCGGACAGGTGAGATACACTAACAGGTACCAGGTTGGACAGGTGAGATACACTAACAGGTACCAGGTCGGACAGGTGAGATGCACTAACAGGTACCAGGTAATATACACTAACAGGTACCAGGTCGGACAGGTGAGATGCACTAACAGATACCAGGTCGGACAGGTGAGATACACTAACAGATACCAGGTCGGACAGGTGAGATGCACTAACAGGTACCAGGTCGGACAGGTGAGATGCACTAACAGGTACCAGGTCGGACA
>NW_022262667.1:247500-300000 GCF_002021735.2 Oncorhynchus kisutch | reverse complement strand
TAGAGATGTAGAGGTTCTCCTCACGGTCTGTCCACTATCCTAGAGGAGTAGAGAGGTTCTCCTCACGGTCTGTCCACTATCCTAGAGGATTAGAGATGTAGAGGTTCTCCTCACGGTTTGTCCACTATCCTAGAGGAGTAGAGATGTAGAGGTTCTCCACACGGTTTGTCCACTATCCTAGAGGAGTAGAGATGTAGAGGTTCTCCTCACGGTCTGTCCACTATCCTAGAGGAGTAGAGAGGTTCTCCACACGGTCTGTCCACTAGCCTAGAGGAGTAGAGATGTAGAGGTTCTCCACACGGTCTGTCCACTATCCTAGAGGAGTAGAGAGGTTCTCCTCACGGTCTGTCCACTATCCTAGAGGAGTAGAGAGGTTCTCCACACGGTCTGTCCACTAGCCTAGAGGAGTAGAGAGGTTCTCCTCACGGTCTGTCCACTATCCTAGAGGAGTAGAGAGGTTCTCCTCACGGTCTGTCCACTATCCTAGAGGAGTAGAGAGGTTCTCCTCACGGTCTGTCCACTAGCCTAGAGGAGTAGAGAGGTTCTCCACACGGTCTGTCCACTATCCTAGAGGAGTAGAGAGGTTCTCCACACGGTCTGTCCACTAGCCTAGAGGAGTAGAGATGTAGAGGTTCTCCTCACGGTCTGTCCACTAGCCTAGAGGAGTAGAGAGGTTCTCCACACGGTCTGTCCACTATCCTAGAGGAGTAGAGATGTTCTCCTCACGGTCTGTCCACTATCCTAGAGGAGTAGAGATGTAGAGGTTCTCCTCACGGTTTGTCCACTAGCCTAGAGGAGTAGAGATGTAGAGGTTCTCCTCACGGTCTGTCCACTATCCTAGAGGAGTAGAGATGTTCTCCTCACGGTCTGTCCACTAGCCTAGAGGAGTAGAGATGTAGAAATACATCAGAATCACTGTCAAGATGTTTTCTTAAAGAGCTTTTTCAATACAAAGAATCTTAAAGTGTCTTTGAAAACCACAAAGACATTTAGTGATCTGATGGTCGATGTGGCTCCACTGTTTCAGATGTCTGCTCCTTACGGCAGTATGGAATGCAGTGTGTTTATGTTATGATGTCTGGTCGGTACGGCAGTATGGAATGCAGTGTGTTTATGTTATGATGTCTGCTCGGTACGGCAGTATGGAATGCAGTGTGTTTATGTTATGATGTCTGCTCGGTACGGCAGTATGAAATGCAGTGTGTTTATGTTATGATGTCTGCTAGGTACGGCAGTATGGAATGCAGTGTGTTTATGTTATGATGTCTGCTCGGTACGGCAGTATGGAATGCAGTGTGTTTATGTTATGATGTCTGCTCGGTACGGCAGTATGAAATGCAGTGTGTTTATGTTATGATGTCTGCTCCTTATGGCAGTATGAAATGCAGTGTGTTTATGTTATGATGTCTGCTCGGTACGGCAGTATGGAATGCAGTGTGTTTATGTTATGATGTCTGCTCGGTACGGCAGTATGAAATGCAGTGTGTTTATGTTATGATGTCTGCTAGGTACGGCAGTATGAAATGCAGTGTGTTTATGTTATGATGTCTGCTCGGTACGGCAGTAGGAAATGCAGTGTGTTTATGTTATGATGTCTGCTCCTTACGGCAGTATTAAATGCAGTGTGTTTATGTTATGATGTCTGCTCGGTACGGCAGTAGGAAATGCAGTGTGTTTATGTTATGATGTCTGCTCGGTACGGCGGTATGAAATGCAGTGTGTTTATGTTATGATGTCTGCTAGGTACGGCAGTATGAAATGCAGTGTGTTTATGTTATGATGTCTGCTCGGTACGGCAGTATGAAATGCAGTGTGTTTATGTTATGATGTCTGCTCGGTACGGCAGTAGGAAATGCAGTGTGTTTATGTTATGATGTCTGCTAGGTACGGCAGTATGAAATGCAGTGTGTTTATGTTATGATGTCTGCTCGGTACGGCAGTAGGAAATGCAGTGTGTTTATGTTATGATGTCTGCTCGGTACGGCGGTATGAAATGCAGTGTGTTTATGTTATGATGTCTGCTAGGTACGGCAGTATGAAATGCAGTGTGTTTATGTTATGATGTCTGCTCGGTACGGCAGTATGAAATGCAGTGTGTTTATGTTATGATGTCTGCTAGGTACGGCAGTATGAAATGCAGTGTGTTTATGTTATGATGTCTGCTCGGTACGGCAGTATGAAATGCAGTGTGTTTATGTTATGATGTCTGCTCGGTACGGCAGTAGGAAATGCAGTGTGTTTATGTTATGATGTCTGCTCGGTACGGCAGTAGGAAATGCAGTGTGTTTATGTTACGATGTCTGCTCGGTACGGCAGTATGAAATTCAGTGTGTTTATGTTATGATGTCTGCTAGGTACGGCAGTAGGAAATGCAGTGTGTTTATGTTAAGATGTCTGCTAGGTACGGCAGTATGAAATGCAGTGTGTATGTTACATTGAGATTCAACTAATTGTTCTCTGCCTCCCTTTTTCATCATCTTCCCTTTCCTCTACCTCTCTCTCCTTCTTCTACCTCTCTCTCTCTCTCTCTCTCTCTGTCTCTCTCTCTGTCTCTCTCTCTCTCTGTCTCTCTCTCTGTCTCTACCTCTCTCTCTCCTCTCTCTCTCTCTGTCTCTCTCTGTCTCTCTCTCTCTCTGTCTCTCTCTCTCTCTCTCTCTCTCTCTTTGTCTCTCTCTCTCTCTCTTTGTCTCTCTCTCTGTCTCTCTGTCTCCCATCCTCTCTCTCTCTCCATCCTCTATCTCTCTCCATCCTCTACCTCTCTCTCTCTCTCTCTCTCTCTCTCTCTCTCTCTCTCTCTCTCTCTGTCTCTCTTTGTCTCTCTCTCTGTCTCTCTCTCTCCATCCTCTATCTCCTCTCGCTCTGTCCTCTACCTCCTCTCTCTCACTCTCCATCCTCTACCTCCTCTCTCTCACTCCTTCCTCTACCTCCTCTCTCTCTCTCTCTCTCTCCATCCTCTACCTCCTCTCTCTGTCCCCTTCCTCCTCTCTCTCGCTCCATCCTCTACCTCCTCTCTCTCGCTCCTTCCTCCACCTCCTCTCTCCATCCTCTACCTCCTCCCTCTCTCTCTCCATCCTGTATTTCCTCTCTCTCTTTCTTTCTCTCTCTGCCTCTCTCTCCATCCTCCTCTCTCTCTGTCCAGGGGTCGTAAGTGTAAGCCCATCTTTGTGCAGATAGCCCGTCAGGTGGTCAAGCTGAATGCGTCTGACCTGCGGCTGCCGTCCAGGGCCTGGAAGGTCAAGCTGGTGGGGGAGGGGGCCGACGATGCTGGAGGGGTGTTTGATGACACCATCACTGAGATGTGTCAGGTAGACTAACAGTTTAACTACAGTAGAGTTTACAGTTAGATGTGTAATTTACAGTAGAGTTTACAGTTAGATGTGTCAGTTACAGTAGAGTGTACAGTTAGATGTGTCAGGTAGACTAACAGTTTAACTACAGTAGAGTTTACAGTTAGATGTGTCATTTACAGTAGAGTTTACAGTTAGATGTGTCAGTTACAGTAGTGTACAGTTAGATGTGTCAGGTAGACTAACAGTTTAACTACAGTAGAGTTTACAGTTAGATGTGTCATTTACAGTAGAGGTTACAGTTAAGATGTGTCAGTTACAGGTAGAGTTTACAGTTAGATGTGTAATTTACAGTAGAGTTTACAGTTAGATGTGTCAGTTACAGGTAGAGTTTACAGTTAAATGTGTAATTTACAGTAGAGTTTGCCGTTAGATGTGTCAGGTAGACTAACAGTTTAACTACAGTAGAGTTTACAGTTAGATGTGTCATTTACAGTAGAGTTTACAGTTAGATGTGTCAGTTACAGTAGTTTACAGTTAGATGTCAGGTAGAGAAACAGTTTAACTACAGTAGAGTTTACAGTTAGATGTGTAAATTACAGTAGAGTTTACAGTTAGATGTGTCATTTACAGTAGAGGTTACAGTTAAGATGTGTCAGTTACAGGTAGAG
This sequence comes from Oncorhynchus kisutch, assembly GCF_002021735.2. Classification (NCBI taxonomy): domain Eukaryota; kingdom Metazoa; phylum Chordata; class Actinopteri; order Salmoniformes; family Salmonidae; genus Oncorhynchus; species Oncorhynchus kisutch. Next base: position 296,042 of record NW_022262667.1, on the reverse strand, counting down.
TTTACAGTTAGATGTGTAATTTACAGTAGAGTTTACAGTTAGATGTGTCAGTTACAGGTAGAGTTTACAGTTAAATGTGTAATTACAGTAGAGTTTGCCGTTAGATGTGTCATTTACAGTAGAGTCTACAGTTAGATGTGTCATTTACAGTAGAGTCTACAGTTAGATGTGTCAGGTAGACTAACAGTTTAACTACAGTAGAGTTTACAGTTAGATGTGTCATTTACAGTAGAGTTTACAGTTAGATGTGTCAGTTACAGTAGTTTACAGTTAGATGTCAGGTAGAGAAACAGTTTAACTACAGTAGAGTTTACAGTTAGATGTGTAAATTACAGTAGAGTTTACAGTTAGATGTGTCATTTACAGTAGAGGTTACAGTTAAGATGTGTCAGTTACAGGTAGAGTTTACAGTTAGATGTGTAATTTACAGTAGAGTTTACAGTTAGATGTGTCAGTTACAGGTAGAGTTTACAGTTAAATGTGTAATTTACAGTAGAGTTTGCCGTTAGATGTGTCATTTACAGTAGAGTCTACAGTTAGATGTGTCAGTTACAGGTAGAGTTTACAGTTAGATGTGTCATTTACAGTAGTTTACAGTTAGATGTGTCAGGTAGAGTAACAGTATAACTACAGTAGAGTTTACAGTTAAATGTGTCATTTACAGTAGAGTTTACAGTAAGCTGTCTCAGTTACAGTAGAGTTTACAGTTAGATGTGTCAGTTACAGTAGAGTTTACAGTAAGCTGTGTCAGTTACAGTAGAGTTTACAGTTAGATGCTGCAGGAGGTATTATTAACAGTAGAATTAGTGACTATTATAAATAGTAGTGAGATAGTAACAGTAGAATTAGTGGCTATAATAAATAGTAGTGGGATAGTAACAGTAGAATTAGTGGCTATAATAAATAGTAGTGGGATAGTAACAGTAGAATTAGTGGCTATTATAAATAGTAGTGAGATAGTAACAGTAGAATTAGTGACTATAATAAATAGTAGTGAGATAGTAACAGTAGAATTAGTGGCTATAATAAATAGTAGTGAGATAGTAACAGTAGAATTAGTGACTATAATAAATAGTAGTGAGATAGTAACAGTAGAATTAGTGACTATAATAAATAGTAGTGAGATAGTAACAGTAGAATTAGTGACTATTATAAATAGTAGTGAGATAGTAACAGTAGAATTAGTGACTATAATAAATAGTAGTGAGATAGTAACAGTAGTAGTAGTAGTAGTAGTAGTAGAATTAGTGACTATTATAAATAGTAGTGAGATAGTAACAGTAGAATTAGTGGCTATAATAAATAGTAGTGAGATAGTAACATACATTCCAAGTGATTTGCTGTTTGGGATTTGGGAACAAAGCCTCAGTCTCAACCTGAAGTCATTTCCTTGTGGTGTCTGCACTATGTTCAAATCAAATCAAATGTATTCATATAGCCCTTCGTACATCAGCTGATATATCAAAGTGCTGTACAGAAACCCAGCCTAAAACCCCAAACAGCAAACAATGCAGGTGTAGAAGCACGGTGGCTAGGAAAAACTCCCTAGAAAGGCCAAAACCTAGGAAGAAACCTAGAGAGGAACCAGGCTATGTGGGGTGGCCAGTCCTCTTCTGGCTGTGCCGGGTGGAGATTATAACAGAACATGGCCAAGATGTTCAAATGTTCATAAATGACCAGCATGGTCCAATAATAATAAGGCAGAACAGTTGAAACTGGAGTTCTATGTTCTTGTCTATTCTTCTGAGTTTATCCAAACTTCTTTACCAGAGAAATTTACTGGTTTCCTGAAATGTTCAACTAACAAATCGTGAGTCAGAAAAGTGATATTATTCAGAGACGGGCTGTGGACAGGATATCTTGTGAGACTGAGGCCTATTTCCTGTGTAGGAGTTGGAGACGGGAGTAGTGGATCTCCTCATCCCCTCCCCCAACGCCACAGCTGAGGTGGGCTACAACAGAGACAGGTGAGGACTGGCTAGGACACCAACAGAGACGCACAGTACCACATTACTGACACGCTGTCTCATTACCAGTCACCATATAGAGACAGTACCACATTACTGACACGCTGTCTCATTACCAGTCACCATATAGAGACAGTACCACATTACTGACACGCTGTCTCATTACCAGTCACCATAGAGACGCTGTCTCATTACCAGTCACCATAGAGACAGTAGATACAGAGGTATAGTCTATATGACTCTGTGTGATGGGCCACTATAGAGCTATAGTCTATATGACTCTGTGTTATGGGCCACTACAGAGGTATAGTCTATATGACTCTGTGTTATGGGCCACTACAGAGCTATAGTCTATATGACACTGTGTTATGGGCCACTACAGAGCTATAGTCTATATGACACTGTGTTATGGGCCACTACAGAGCTATAGTCTATATGACACTGTGTTATGGGCCACTACAGAGCTATAGTCTATATGACTCTGTTATGGGCCACTACAGAGGTATAGTCTATATGACTCTGTGTTATGGGCCACTACAGAGCTATCTATAGTCTATATGACTCTGTGTTATGGGCCACTACAGAGCAATAGTCTATATGACTCTGTTATGGGCCACTACAGAGGTATAGTCTATATGACTCTGTGTTATGGGCCACTACAGAGCTATCTATAGTCTATATGACTCTGTGTTATGTGCCACTACAGAGTTATAGTCTATATGACTCTGTGTTATGGGCCACTACAGAGCTATAGTCTATATGACTCTGTTATGGGCCACTACAGAGGTATAGTCTATATGACTCTGTGTTATGGGCCACTACAGAGCTATCTATAGTCTATATGACTCTGTGTTATGGGCCACTACAGAGTTATAGTCTATATGACTCTGTGTTATGGGCCACTACAGAGCTATAGTCTATATGACTCTGTGTTATGGGCCACTACAGAGTTATAGTCTATATGACTCTGTGTTATGGGCCACTACAGAGCTATAGTCTAGATGACTCTGTTATGGGCCACTACAGAGCTATCTATAGTCTATATGACTCTGTGTTTTGGGCCACTACAGAGCTATCTATAGTCTATATGACACTGTGTTATGGGCCACTACAGAGCTATCTATAGTCTATATGACTCTATGTTATGGGCCACTACAGAGCAATAGTCTATATGACTCTGTTATGGGCCACTACAGAGGTATAGTCTATATGACTCTGTGTTATGGGCCACTACAGAGCTATCTATAGTCTATATGACTCTGTGTTATGGGCCACTACAGAGGTATAGTCTATATGACTCTGTGTTATGGGCCACTACAGAGGTATAGTCTATATGACTCTGTGTTATGGGCCACTACAGAGCTATAGTCTATATGAATCTGATTTTTGGGCCACTACAGAGCTATCTATAGTCTATATGACTCTGTGTTTTGGGCCACTACAGAGCTATCTATAGTCTATATGACACTGTGTTATGGGACACTCAGGTCAACTCTAAACCTCCCTGCCTCCCCCAGGTTCCTGCTGAGCCCGTCATCCTGTCTGGATGAGCAGCTCCTCCAGTTTAAGTTCCTGGGTATCCTGATGGGGGTGGCTATCCGGACCAAGAAGCCCCTGGACCTGCACCTTGCCCCCATGGTGTGGAAGCAGCTGTGTTGTATTCCTCTGGTCCTGGAGGATCTAGAGGAGGTGGACCTGCTCTACGTTCAGACACTCAACAGCATTCTTCACATTGAAGACAGCGGCATCACAGAGGATAATTTCCATGAGGTGATAGATTTATTCTGTCTGTTTTTCTCTCTCCTCAGCTTAAGGTCACGAGCTACGATATTGGAATGAGGAGGAGGAGTGTGAGGAGGAGGAGGAGGAGGATGAGGAGGAGGAGTAGGAGTATGAGGGGGATGAGGAGTAGGAGTATGAGGGGGATGAGGATGAGGATGAGGGGGGGTGAGGATGATGTGGGGGATGAGGATGATGGGGGGGGGTGAGGATGAGGGGGATGAGGAGTATGAGGGGGATTAGGAGTATGAGGGGGATGAGGATGATGTGGGGGATGAGGATGATGAGGGGGGTGAGGATGAGGGGGAGTGAGGATGAGGAGGAGAGGGAAAGAGAGAAAGAGACGTTTGGAGGGGAGTGATGGTTCACATCCATTCAGTTTGGATTCAATACTGGAACTGACATGGATGGGGAGATTTGACTTGGAAACTAGCCTAGGAAATGGAGCTGTGTTTCCTGTTCGACTTGGAAACTAGCCTAGGAAATGGAGCTGTGTTTCCTGTTCGACTTGGAAACTAGCCTAGGAAATGGAGCTGTGTTTCCTGTTCGACTTGGAAACTAGCCTAGGAAATGGAGCTGTGTTTCCTGTTCGACTTGGAAACTAGCCTAGGAAATGGAGCTGTGTTTCCTGTTCGACTTGGAAACTAGCCTAGGAAATGGAGCTGTGTTTCCTGTTCGACTTGGAAACTAGCCTAGGAAATGGAGCTGTGTTTCCTGTTCGACTTGGAAACTAGCCTAGGAAATGGAGCTGTGTTTCCTGTTCGACTTGGAAACTAGCCTAGGAAATGGAGCTGTGTTTCCTGTTCGACTTGGAAACTAGCCTAGGAAATGGAGCTGTGTTTCCTGTTCGACTTGGAAACTAGCCTAGGAAATGGAGCTGTGTTTCCTGTTCGACTTGGAATCTAGCCTAGGAAATGGAGCTGTGTTTCCTGTTCGACTTGGAAACTAGCCTAGGAAATGGAGCTGTGTGTCCTGTTCGACTTGGAAACTAGCCTAGGAAATGGAGCTGTGTTTCCTGTTCGACTTGGAAACTAGCCTAGGAAATGGAGCTGTGTTTCCTGTTCGACTTGGAAACTAGCCTAGGAAATGGAGCTGTGTTTCCTGTTTGGTATGGTGATAATATGGTATGGTGATAATATGGTATGGTGAGGTCTCTCAGTATGGTGATAATATGGTATGGTGAGGTCTCTCAGTATGGTGATAATATGGTATGGTGAGGTCCCTCAGTATGGTGATAATATGGTATGGTGAGGTCTCTCAGTATGGTGATAATATGGTATAGTGAAGTCCCTCAGTATGGTGATAATATGGTATGGTGATAATATGGTATAGTGATAATATGGTATGGTGATAATATGGTATGGTGAGGTCCCTCAGTATGGTGATAATATGGTATGATGAGGTCCCTCAGTATGGTGATAATATGGTATGGTGATAATATGGTATGGTGAGGTCTCTCAGTATGGTGATAATATGGTATGGTGAGGTCCCTCAGTATGGTGATAATATGGTATGATGAGGTCCCTCAGTATGGTGATAATATGGTATGGTGATAATATGGTATGGTGATAATATGGTTTGGTGAGGTCTCTCAGTATGGTGATAATATGGTATGGTGATAATATGGTTTGGTGAGGTCTCTCAGTATGGTGATAATATGGTTTGGTGATAATATGGTATGGTGAGGTCTCTCAGTATGGTGATGATATGGTATGGTGATAATATGGTATGGTGATAATATGGTATGGTGAGGTCCCTCAGTATGGTGATAATATGGTATGGTGATGATATGGTATGGTGAGGTCCCTCAGTATGGTGATAATATGGTATGGTGATAATATGGTATGGTGTTAATATTGTATGGTGATAATATGGTATGGTGGTAATATGGTATGGTGATAATATGGTATGGTGAGGTCTCTCAGTATGGTGATAATATGGTGTGGTGATAATATTGTATGGTGTTAATACGGTATGGTGATAATATGGTATGGTGAGGTCTCTCAGTATGGTGATAATATGGTATGGTGATAATATGGTATGGTGAGGTCCCTCAGTATGGTGATAATATGGTATGGTGATAATATGGTATGGTGGTAATATGGTATGGTGAGGTCCCTCAGTATGGTGATAATATGGTATGGTGATGATATGGTATGGTGATGATATGGTATGGTGGTAATATGGTATGGTGAGGTCTCTCAGTATGGTGATAATATGGTATGGTGAGGTCTCTCAGTATGGTGGTAATATGGTATGGTGAGGTCTCTCAGTATGGTGGTAATATGGTATGGTGAGGTCCCTCAGTATGGTGATAATATGGTATGGTGAGGTCTCTCAGTATGGTGATAATATGGTGTGGTGATAATATGGTATGGTGAGGTCTCTCAGTATGGTGATAATATGGTATGGAGATAATATGGTATGGTGAGGTCCCTCAGTATGGTGATAATATGGTATGTTGATAATATGGTGTGGTGATAATATTGTATGGTGATAATACACCATGGCCCCGACACACACACACATAACCACTGCACTGAGACTCTACTGGACTGGACCGGGCTCCTTCTCTCTCTCACACAGAAACACACACACACACACACACACACACACACACACACACACACACACACACACACACACACACACACACTGGAATGCAAGGGTCCTGTTGATGCAGCACATCCTGTCTGGGGATTGGCCAGTTGGCCTGCCTCCCAGGAAGGACCACAGCCAGGATAGATAGAGAGAGTCCAGAGAGGGAGAGGAGGGGGGAAGAGGGAGGGAGAGAGAGACATGGCCTCCCTGTCTTGTGAAGGAAGGACCACAGCCAGGATAGATAGAGAGAGTCCAGAGAGTGAGAGGAAGGGAGAGAGGGGGGGAAGAGGGAGGGAGAGAGAGACATGGCCTCCCTGTCTTGTGAAGGAAGGACCACAGCCAGGGGAAAGAGAAAGAGGTGGAGGAGAGGTGGGAGAGAGTGAAATGGCCTCTCAGGCCCACAGTCTCCTAGCCAAGAGAGGGAAGATGGAGGAAGGAGCGGGGGGAGAGAGAGAGAGGTGGAGGAGAGGTGGGAGAGAGAGACAGGGAATAAAGAGAAAGGGACTGAATCTCCTGATCTGACAGGATTCTGAATCAACTCTCTACAAATGGAATTGACCCCCAACTTGAACTCAGATGAAGTGAGGTTGTACTGTTGTGTTCCTCCCTCTAGATGATTCCTCTGGATTCGTTCGTGGGTCAGAGTGCGGACGGTAAGATGGTTCCTATTATCCCCGGGGGAAACAGCATCCCTCTGACCTTCTCCAACAGGAAGGAGTATGTAGCCCGGGCCATCGAGTACCGCCTGCACGAGATAGACAGACAGGTACGACACACACACACTCACAGGAGTACCGCCTGCACGAGATAGACAGACAGGTACGACACACAGGTGTACCACCTGCACGAGATAGACAGACAGGTACGACACACAGGAGTACCGCCTGCATGAAATAGACAGACAGGTATGACACACACACACACACAGGAGTACCGCCTGCACGAAATAGACAGACAGTTACGACACAAACAACACCATCGAGTACCGCCTGCACCAGATAGACAGACGGGTACGACACAGATAACACCATCGAGTACTGCCTGCACCAGATAGACAGACGGGTACGACACAAACAACACCATCGAGTACCGCCTGCACCAGATAGACAGACGGGTATGACACAGACAACACCATCGAGTACCGCCTGCACCAGATAGACAGACGGGGTACGAGAGGCAGCACACCAGAGCGTCTGACAGCGGCTGTTGGTCGTCCCATCGCCTCATGTTTTGTTAATGTCCCGTGTCTGCTGCAGGTCATTAACCTCCAGCGATGTGATGACTAACACACCGTGGCCACCTGCTGCTTTCAGACCATCCTCTTCGGTGACTAACACACCGTGGCCACCTGCTGCTTTTAGACCTTCCCCTTCAGTGACTCACACACCGTGGCCACCTGCTGCTTTCAGACCATCCTCTTCGGTGACTAACACACTGTGGCCACCTGCTGCTTTCAGACCATCCTCTTCGGTGACTAACACACCGTGGCCACCTGCTGCTTTTAGACCTTCCTCTTCGGTGACTAACACACCGTGGCCACCTGCTGCTTTCAGACCATCCTCTTCGGTGACTAACACACCGTGGCCACCTGCTGCTTTTAGACCTTCCTCTTCGGTGACTAACACACCGTGGCCACCTGCTGCTTTCAGACCATCCTCTTCTGTGACTAACACACCGTGGCCACCTGCTGCTTTCAGACCTTCCTCTTCGGTGACTAACACACCGTGGCCACCTGCAGCTTTCAGACCTTCCTCTTCGGTGACTAACACACCGTGGCCACCTGCTGCTTTCAGACCATCCTCTTCGGTGACTAACACACCGTGGCCACCTGCTGCTTTCAGACCATCCTCTTCGGTGACTAACACACCGTGGCCACCTGCTGCTTTCAGACCATCCTCTTCGGTGACTAACACACCGTGGCCACCTGCTGCTTTCAGACCATCCTCTTCGTGGTGTCTTCTCTATGAGACATTATCGAGCTCTCTGCACTACACTTAGGCTATGGCCCCGAGGCTTTTCATTTCAGAGAAACTCAGCAGACCTCTCCTCCACTCTGAAACTTGAGATGTATATATTGAATTATTGGATTAAGACAAGAGGCACTGTGCTCTTTTATAATAGAAACTGAATTCTGAATTGGTTTTAAGATGAAGAATCATGCCTGGAATTTGATTTTAACACCCAGCTTGGTTGGCATGGGAACAACTATATTTATAATTGTAGAAACGTCATGGTTCAGTATATAACTATAACTAGACTGTATTTATAAGTGTTAGACTCTAAGGTGTTTAGAGTACAGTACATGTCTCTGTTAGACTCTAAGGTGTTTAGAGTACAGTACATGTCTCTGTTAGACTCTAAGGTGTGAGAGTACAGTACATGTCTCTGTTAGACTCTAAGGTGTGAGAGTACAGTACATGTCTCTGTTAGACTCTAAGGTGTTTAGAGTACAGTACATGTCTCTGTTAGACTCTAAGGTGTGAGAGTACAGTACATGTCTCTGTTAGACTCTAAGGTGTGAGAGTACAGTACATGTCTCTGTTAGTTGTGTGGTTAACTCTCAACTGGAAACTCTTGTTTCATATCTCCCCTCCCCTCCGTCTCTCTCCCCTGTCTTTCTCCTTCCCCTATCCCTCTCTCTCTCTCCCCCTCTCTCTCTCTCCCCCCTCTCTCTCTCTCCCTCCCCTCCCTATCCCTCTCTCTATCCCTCTCTCTCCCCTTATCCCTCTCACCCATCCCTCTCGATCCCCCCTCTCTCTCTCGCTCTCTCTCTCCCTCCCCATCCCTCTCTCTTCCCCCTATCCCCCCCCCCCCCCTTCTCTCTCCCAGGTGGCGGTTGTGCGTGAGGGCATGTCCTGGATCGTCCCTGTCCCTCTCCTCTCCCTCCTCACAGCCAAACAACTGGAACAGATGGTTTGTGGGATGCCAGAGATCAGTGTGGACGTGCTCAAGAAGGTCTCATTACTTTGTCTTCCGTTTGTTTTCATCTCATTGTTTTGCTGTAAAGTGATTTCAATATGCACTGACTGACTGACTGACTGACTGGCTGACTGGCTGGCTGACTGACTGGCTGACTGACTGACTGCCTGGCTGGCTGGCTGCCTGGCTGACTGACTGGCTGGCTGGCTGACTGCCTGACTGACTGGCTGACTGACTGGCTGACTGGCTGACTGACTAAGTGATGATTGGCTGACTGACTGACTGATTGACTAAGTGATGATTGAATTGACTGACTGGCTGACTGCCTGACTAACTGACTGACTAACTGACTGGCTGACTGACTGACTGACTGGCTGGCTGACTGCCTGACTGGCTGACTGACTGGCTGACTGACTGGCTGACTGGCTGACTGACTAAGTGATGATTGGCTGACTGACTGACTGACTGATTGACTAAGTGATGATTGGCTGACTGACTGACTGACTGATTGACTGACTGGCTGACTGATTGATTGACTGATTGGCTGACTGATTGATTGACTGATTGGCTGACTGACTGACTGACTAAGTGATGATTGGCTGACCGACTGACTGACTGACTGATTGATTGACTGACTGACTAAGTGATGATTGGCTGACTGACTGATTGATTGATTGACTGACTGATTGGCTGACTGACTGACTGACTGATTGGCTGACTGACTGATTGACTGACTGACTGATTGGCTGGCTGACTGATGGATTGACTGATTGATTGATTGGCTGACTGACTGGTTGGCTGACTGACTGACTGATTGATTGATTGGCTGACTGGCTGACTGACTGATTGATTAGCTGACTGGCTGACTGACTGCCTGACTGGCTGGCTGACTGATTGACTGACTGACTAACTAAGTGATGATTGGCTGACTGATTGACTAAGTGATGACTGACTGACTGACTGGCTGACTGACTGATTGATTGATTGACTGACTGACTAAGTGATGATTGGCTGACTGACTGATTGATTGACTGACTGACTGACTAAGTGATGATTGGCTGACTGACTGCCTGACTGACTGACTGATTGACTGACTGATTGACTAAGTGATGATTGACTGACTGACTGACTGATTGATTGTCTGGCTGACTGATTGGCTGACTGGCTGACTGACTGATTGACTGGCTGACTGATTGATTGACTGACTGACTGACTAAGTGATGATTGGCTGACTGACTGACTGACTGATTGACTAAGTGATGATTGTCTGGCTGACTGACTGATTGACTGACTGACTGACTGATTGGCTGGCTTACTGACTGATTGACTGATTGATTGACTGACTGATTGGCTGACTGACTGATTGATTGATTGACTGGCTGACTGACTGATTGACTGGCTGACTGATTTATTGACTGACTGACTGATTGACTGACTGACTGACTGACTGACTGATTGATTGTCTGGCTGACTGATTGGCTGGCTGACTGACTGATTGGCTGACTGACTGACTGACTGACTGATTGGCTGGCTTACTGACTGATTGACTGACTGATTGGCTGACTGATTGATTGACTGGCTGACTGACTGATTGACTGGCTGACTGATTGATTGACTGACTGACTGACTAAGTGATGATTGGCTGACTGACTGCCTGACTGACTGACTGATTGACTGACTGATTGACTAAGTGATGATTGACTGACTGACTGATTGATTGTCTGGCTGACTGACTGATTGGCTGACTGACTGACTGACTGACTGATTGGCTGGCTTACTGACTGATTGACTGATTGATTGACTGACTGATTGGCTGACTGACTGATTGATTGATTGACTGGCTGACTGATTTATTGACTGACTGACTGATTTATTGGCTGGCTGGCTGACTGACTGATTGACTGACTGACTGATTGGCTTGCTGATTGTTGTATTGATGTCTGTATTAATGGCTGTATTAATTACAGGTAGTGTGGTACCATGAGGTAATGGCTGTGTTAACGGCTGTATTAATTACAGGTAGTGTGGTACCATGAGGTAATGGCTGTGTTAATTACAGGCAGTGTGGTACCATGAGGTAATGGCTGTGTTAATTACAGGTAGTGTGGTACCGTGAGGTAATGGCTGTGTTAATTACAGGTAGTGTGGTACCATGAGGTAATGGCTGTGTTAATTACAGGTAGTGTGGTACCGTGAGGTAATGGCTGTGTTAATTACAGGTAGTGTGGTACCATGAGGTAATGGCTGTGTTAATTACAGGTAGTGTGGTACCATGAGGTAATGGCTGTGTTAATTACAGGTAGTGTGGTACCATGAGGTAATGGCTGTGTTAATTACAGGTAGTGTGGTACCATGAGGTAATGGATGTATTAATGGCTGTGTTAATTACAGGTAGTGTGGTACCATGAGGTAATGGCTGTGTTAATGGCTGTATTAATTACAGGTAGTGTGGTACCATGAGGTAATGGCTGTGTTAATTACAGGTAGTGTGGTACCATGAGGTAATGGATGTATTAATGGCTGTGTTAATTACAGGTAGTGTGGTACCATGAGGTAATGGCTGTGTTAATTACAGGTAGTGTGGTACCATGAGGTAATGGCTGTGTTAATTACAGGTAGTGTGGTACCGTGAGGTAATGGCTGTGTTAATTACAGGTAGTGTGGTACCATGAGGTAATGGCTGTGTTAACGGCTGTATTAATTACAGGCAGTGTGGTACCATGAGGTAATGGCTGTGTTAATTACAAGTAGTGTGGTACCATGAGGTAATGGCTGTGTTAATTACAGGTAGTGTGGTACCATGAGGTAATGGCTGTGTTAATTACAGGTAGTGTGGTACCATGAGGTAATGGCTGTGTTAATTACAGGTAGTGTGGTACCATGAGGTAATGGATGTATTAATGGCTGTGTTAATTACAGGTAGTGTGGTACCATGAGGTAATGGCTGTGTTAATGGCTGTATTAATTACAGGTAGTGTGGTACCATGAGGTAATGGCTGTGTTAATTACAGGTAGTGTGGTACCATGAGGTAATGGATGTATTAATGGCTGTGTTAATTACAGGTAGTGTGGTACCATGAGGTAATGGCTGTGTTAATTACAGGTAGTGTGGTACCATGAGGTAATGGCTGTGTTAATTACAGGTAGTGTGGTACCATGAGGTAATGGCTGTGTTAATTACAGGTAGTGTGGTACCGTGAGGTAATGGCTGTGTTAATTACAGGTAGTGTGGTACCATGAGGTAATGGCTGTGTTAACGGCTGTATTAATTACAGGCAGTGTGGTACCATGAGGTAATGGCTGTGTTAATTACAAGTAGTGTGGTACCATGAGGTAATGGCTGTGTTATTTCCAGGTTGTGCGGTACCGTGAGGTAGAAGAGCATCACACTCAGGTCCAGTGGTTCTGGCAGACCCTAGAGGACTTCTCCAACGAGGAGAGGGTTCTGTTCATGCGCTTCGTCTCGGGACGGTCCAGGCTGCCCGCCAACACAGCTGACATCTCCCAGAGGTTCCAGATCATGAAGGTGGACAGGGTAAGACAACCACCGCCTCCAACACACACACACACATACCAACACACACACACATACCAACACACACAAACACATACACACACACACAGACACACACACACACACACACACACACACACACACACCTCCCAGAGGTTCCAGATCATGAAAGGGGTGAGTGAGAAAGGCCATCCCCACCGACTGATCTTGGTTCAGATGATAAGGGGCTGACATCAGCTGTTGGCCAGACTAGACATGGTTAGGACTGATCTTGGTTCAGATGATAAGGGACTGACATCAGCTGTTAGCCAGACTAGACATGGTTAGGGCTGATCTCGGTTCAGATGATAAGGGGCTGACATCAGCTGTTAGCCAGACTAGACATGGTTAGGACTGATCTTGGTTCAGATGATCAGGGGTCGACAGTGTTCGTCTCGTCCTGTGTCTGTCTGTCTGTATTATTCTATATACAGTGTTTATAGCATGCTGTCTGTCTGTCTGTGTGTGTTCCCCCAGTCTAAATGCCAGAGTGTTCCCCCAGTCTAAATGCCAGAGTGTTCCCCCAGTCTAAATGCCAGTGTGTGTTCCCCCAGTCTAAATGCCAGAGTGTGTTCCCCCAGTCTAAATGCCAGAGTGTTCCCCCAGTCTAAATGCCAGTGTGTTCCCCCAGTCTAAATGCCAGAGTGTGTTCCCCCAGTCTAAATGCCAGAGTGTTCCCCCAGTCTAAATGCCAGAGTGTTCCCCCAGTCTAAATGCCAGTGTGTGTTCCCTCAGGCTAAATGCCAGAGTGTTCCCCCAGTCTAAATGCCAGAGTGTTCCCCCAGTCTAAATGCCAGTGTGTGTTCCCTCAGGCTAAATGCCAGAGTGTTCCCCCAGTCTAAATGCCAGTGTGTGTTCCCTCAGGCTAAATTCCAGTGTGTGTTCCCTCAGGCTAAAGGCCAGAGTGTGTTCCCCAGTCTAAATGCCAGAGTGTGTTCCCCAGTCTAAATGCCAGAGTGTGTTCCCCCAGTCTAAATGCCAGAGTGTTCCCCCAGTCTAAATGCCAGAGTGTTCCCCCAGTCTAAATGCCAGAGTGTTCCCCCAGTCTAAATGCCAGTGTGTGTTCCCTCAGGCTAAATGCCAGTGTGTGTTCCCTCAGGCTAAATGCCAGCGTGTGTTCCCTCAGGCTAAAGGCCAGAGTGTGTTCCCCAGTCTAAATGCCAGAGTGTTCCCCCAGTCTAAATGCCAGAGTGTGTTCCCCAGTCTAAATGTCAGAGTGTGTTCCCCAGTCTAAATGCCAGAGTGTGTTCCCCAGTCTAAATGCCAGAGTGTGTTCCCCAGTCTAAATGCCAGAGTGTGTTCCCCAGTCTAAATGCCAGAGTGTTCCCCAGTCTAAATGCCAGAGTGTGTTCCCCAGTCTAAATGCCAGAGTGTGTTCCCCAGTCTAAATGCCAGAGTGTGTTCCCCAGTCTAAATGCCAGAGTGTGTTCCCCAGTCTAAATGCCAGAGTGTGTTCCCCAGTCTAAATGCCAGAGTGTTCCCCCAGTCTAAATGCCAGAGTGTGTTCCCCAGTCTAAATGCCAGAGTGTGTTCCCCAGTCTAAATGCCAGAGTGTGTTCCCCCAGGCTAAATGCCAGAGTGTGTTCCCCAGTCTAAATGCCAGAGTGTGTTCCCCCAGTCTAAAGGCCAATGCATTTCTCTGCCAATAGACGAACAGCTCAAAGACAGAACTACACACATTGCAAGATAATGTTGATGATGTAATGAACACCTCTCTCTGCCCCCCCCCCCTCTCTCTCTCTGCCCCCCCCTCTCCTCCCCCCCCTCTCTCTGCCCCCCACCTCTCTCTCTCTCTGTCCCCCCCCTCTCTCTCTGTCCCCACCTCTCTCTCTCTCTGTCCCGTCTCCCCCCCTCCTCGTCTCTACCCCCCCCATACAGCCCTATGACAGCCTGCCGACCTCCCAGACCTGTTTCTTCCAGCTGCGCCTGCCTCCTTACTCCAGCCAGACGGTGATGGCAGAGAGACTCCGCTACGCCATCAACAACTGTCGCTCCATCGACATGGACAACTACATGTTGTCACGCAACGTAGACAACGCAGAGGGCTCGGACACGGACTACTGACCAACCACAGTCTGCCCAGACCAGATGCACCCTCACCACACACACACACACACGAGACCCAGGAAAGACCGGGCCTGGATGGAATATAGACTGTCCTCTCCTCTCACAGACCCTCACCACACACACACACACACACACAACGAGACCCAGGAAAGACCGGGCCTGGATGGAATATAGACTGTCCTCTCCTCTCACAGACCCTCACCACACACACAACGAGACCCAGGAAAGACCGGGCCTGGATGGAATATAGACTGTCCTCTCCTCTCATAAACCCTGACCACACACACACACACACACACACACACGAGACCCAGGAAAGACCGGGCCTGGATGGAATATAGACTGTCCTCTCCTCTCACAGACCCTCACTACACACACACACACACACACGAGACCCAGGAAAGACCGGGCCTGGATGGAATATAGACTGTCCTCTCCTCTCACAGACCCTCACCACACACACACACACACACACAACGAGACCCAGGAAAGACCGGGCCTGGATGGAATATAGACTGTCCTCTCCTCTCACAGACCCTCACTACACACACACACAACGAGACCCAGGAAAGACCGGGCCTGGATGGAATATAGACTGTCCTCTCCTCTCACAGACCCTCACTACACACACACACACACACACACAACGAGACCCAGGAAAGACCGGGCCTGGATGGAATATAGACTGTCCTCTCCTCTCACAGACCCTCACCACACACACACAACGAGACCCAGGAAAGACCGGGCCTGGATGGAATATAGACTGTCCTCTCCTCTCACAGACCCTCACTACACACACACACACACACACAACGAGACCCAGGAAAGACCGGGCCTGGATGGAATATAGACTGTCCTCTCACAGAGCGGCACACAGCAGAAACCCAGAAGGATGACATCTTCTTCGTTGTCCGTTATCAACGTACAGTAGGAAGTCACAGAGCAGCAACAACAGTGTTCATTTACCTGAATGGGAAAAGGCCCGGGTCCCTTTTGAACATGTCATTATATCCCATGTTTCTCTACCACTCTCAACACATAAGACATAATGGATGGATTTGATTCAATGTTTTTATTTTTCACCGAATGGGTTTTTATTAGTTATGTTTTCGTTTTTTTTAAGCAAATTTTTAAAAACCCAGAAGCAGTTCATTGATTCTTATTATTATTCTTCTTATTTTGGTTAGTTTTTTTAATCGTTTCATTTCTTTCAGGGTTTTTGTTTTTAGCATGGAGGAGTTTTATTTAAGTCTTTGGGGGAAAATGTGTATAAGAATATTCATTCACCCCAAGTGAAGAAGAAAATTTAAAAAATGATGTTGTACAATTGTGTATAATGTTTCAGTAGGAAAATGTTTTACATAAATATCCATATTTATTTTTGTTTTCATTTTTTTTTTTTATTGCCAATGCTGTGTTTCCTAAAGCAGGAACACAAAACAAACAAAACTCAATAAAATGCTTCAGAAACGGACTTGTTAAAGTTTATTCTGTGTTCAATAGCGGGGTCTTGGAAGTGGTCGGTTTTTAGAAATGAAACCAACGTGAAATCTGAATATTATAATTATAATACAAAACATTATGGAGAAACACTTTGTTTTCGCAGAAAAAACTAAATATCATCACATTTCTTTTTATTATAGTATAAAAATGTCACAAAAGGCCACATTTTAGGGAGGTAAAGTAAATCAACCTTGGAACATTGTCCCCCAAAAAATATTTACACAACAAAACAAAAAAAACTCCTTCCCATCGTTTGAGTCAGAAGACATTGTTCAACAATGTGTATGTTGTTCACACGCCAGTTTAGAATCAGATATTGTTGTTTACACATGAGCCAGTTTAGAATCAGATATTGTTGTTTACACATGAGCCAGTTTAGAATCAGATATTGTTGTTTACACATGAGCCAGTTTAGAATCAGATATTGTTGTTTACACATGAGCCAGTTTAGAATCAGATATTGTTGTTTACGTCACATGGTATCTAGTATCTGGTGTCAGATATTGTTGTTTACACATGAGCCAGTTTAGAATCAGATATTGTTGTTTACACATGAGCCAGTTTAGAATCAGATATTGTTGTTCACACATGAGCCAGTTTAGAATCAGATATTGTTGTTCACACATGAGCCAGTTTAGAATCAGATATTGTTGTTTACACATGAGCCAGTTTAGAATCAGATATTGTTGTTTACATCACATGGTATCTAGTATCTGGTGTCAGATATTGTTGTTTACACATGAGCCAGTTTAGAATCAGATTTTGTTGTTTACACATGAGCCAGTTTAGAATCAGATATTGTTGTTTACACATGAGCCAGTTTAGAATCAGATATTGTTGTTTACGTCACATGGTATCTAGTATCTGGTGTCAGATATTGTTGTTCACACATGAGCCAGTTTAGAATCAGATATTGTTGTTTACACATGAGCCAGTTTAGAATCAGATATTGTTGTTTACACATGAGCCAGTTTAGAATCAGATATTGTTGTTTACACATGAGCCAGTTTAGAATCAGATATTGTTGTTTACACATGAGCCAGTTTAGAATCAGATATTGTTGTTTACACATGAGCCAGTTTAGAATCAGATATTGTTGTTTACACATGAGCCAGTTTAGAATCAGATATTGTTGTTTACATCACATGGTATCTAGTATCTGGTGTCAGATATTGTTGTTTACACATGAGCCAGTTTAGAATCAGATATTGTTGTTTACACATGAGCCAGTTTAGAATCAGATATTGTTGTTTACACATGAGCCAGTTTAGAATCAGATATTGTTGTTTACGTCACATGGTATCTAGTATCTGGTGTCAGATATTGCTGTTCACACATGAGCCAGTTTAGAATCAGATATTGTTGTTTACACATGAGCCAGTATCTGGTGTCAGATATTGCTGTTCACACATGAGCCAGTTTAGAATCAGATATTGTTGTTTACACATGAGCCAGTTTAGAATCAGATATTGTTGTTCACACATGAGCCAGTTTAGAATCAGATATTGTTGTTCACACATGAGCCAGTTTAGAATCAGATATTGTTGTTTACACATGAGCCAGTTTAGAATCAGATATTGTTGTTTACACATGAGCCAGTTTAGAATCAGATATTGTTGTTTACACATGAGTCAGTTTAGAATCAGATATTGTTGTTTACATCACATGGTATCTAGTATCTGGTGTCAGATATTGTTGTTCACACATGAGCCAGTTTAGAATCAGATATTGTTGTTTACACATGAGCCAGTTTAGAATCAGATATTGTTGTTCACACATGAGCCAGTTTAGAATCAGATATTGTTGTTTACACATGAGCCAGTTTAGAATCAGATATTGTTGTTTACACATGAGCCAGTTTAGAATCAGATATTGTTGTTTACACATGAGTCAGTTTAGAATCAGATATTGTTGTTTACACATGAGCCAGTTTAGAATCAGATATTGTTGTTCACACATGAGCCAGTTTAGAATCAGATATTGTTGTTTACACATGAGCCAGTTTAGAATCAGATATTGTTGTTTACGTCACATGGTATCTAGTATCTGGTGTCAGATATTGTTGTTCACACATGAGCCAGTTTAGAATCAGATATTGTTGTTTACACATGAGCCAGTTTAGAATCAGATATTGTTGTTTACACATGAGCCAGTTTAGAATCAGATATTGTTGTTTACACATGAGCCAGTTTAGAATCAGATATTGTTGTTTACATCACATGGTATCTAGTATCTGGTGTCAGATATTGTTGTTTACACATGAGCCAGTTTAGAATCAGATATTGTTGTTTACACATGAGCCAGTTTAGAATCAGATATTGTTGTTTACACATGAGCCAGTTTAGAATCAGATATTGTTGTTTACATCACATGGTATCTAGTATCTGGTGTCAGATATTGTTGTTTACACATGAGCCAGTTTAGAATCAGATATTGTTGTTTACACATGAGCCAGTTTAGAATCAGATATTGTTGTTCACACATGAACCAGTTTAGAATCAGATATTGTTGTTTACATCACATGGTATCTAGTATCTGGTGTCAGATATTGTTGTTTACACATGAGCCAGTTTAGAATCAGATATTGTTGTTTACACATGAGCCAGTTTAGAATCAGATATTGTTGTTTACACATGAGCCAGTTTAGAATCAGATATTGTTGTTTACGTCACATGGTATCTAGTATCTGGTGTCAGATATTGCTGTTCACACATGAGCCAGTTTAGAATCAGATATTGTTGTTTACATCACATGGTATCTGGTGTCAGATATTGTTAGAATCAGATATTGTTGTTTACATCACATGGTATCTGGTGTCAGATATTGTTGTTTACATCATATGTTATCTAGTATCTGGTGTCAGATATTGTTGTTTACGTCACATGGTATCTAGTATCTGGTGTCAGATATTGTTGTTTACATCACATGTTATCTGGTGTCAGATATTGTTGATTACATCACATGGTATCTAGTATCTGGTGTCAGATATTGTTGTTTACATCACATGGTATCTGGTGTCAGATATTGTTGTTTACATCACATGGTATCTGGTGTAAGATATTGTTGATTACATCACATGGTATCTAGTATCTGGTGTGAAGTCAGATATTGTTGTTTACATCACATGGTATCTGGTGTCAGATATTGTTGTTTACATCACATGGTATCTAGTATCTGGTGTCAGATATTGTTGTTTACATCACATGGTATCTGGTGTCAGATATGGTTGTTTACATCACATGGTATCTGGTGTCAGATATGGTTGTTTACATCACATGGTATCTGGTGTCAGATATTGTTGTTTACATCACATGGTATCTGGTGTAAGATAATGTTGTTTACATCACATGGTATCTAGTATCTGGTGTCAGATATTGTTGTTTACATCACATGGTATTTAGTATCTGGTGTCAGATTTGTTGTTTACATCACATGGTATCTGGTGTCAGATATTGTTGTTTACATCACATGGTATCTGGTGTCAGATATTGTTGTTTACATCACATGGTATCTGGTGTCAGATATGATTCCCACATTGACTGCATCCCAAATGTCCCCATTGGGGACCCAGCCATTATCTGGTGTGTAGAAGGATTGTCAGAGATAATGGTTAACTGGATAGAACAGGAAATGGCTGGTAGGAGGGACTGTGGCTGTTATATTGTCCCTCACTCTGTAGCTAAGGCTCTCTATGGAAGACTGTCTCCTCTCTCTCTGTCTGCATAGTCTGTCTCTCTCTCTGTCGCTCTCTCTGTCTGCATAGTCTGTCTCTCTCTCTGTCTGCATAGTCTGTCTCTCTCTCTGTCTTCATAGTCTGTCTCTCTCTCTGTCGCTCTCTCTGTCTTCATAGTCTGTCTCTCTCTCTGCCTTCATAGTCTGTCTCTCTGTCTGTCGCTCTCTCTGTCTTCATAGTCTGTCTCTCTCTCTGCCTTCATAGTCTGTCTCTCTGTCTGTCGCTCTCTCTGTCTTCATAGTCTGTCTCTCTCTCTGTCTTCATAGTCTGTCTCTCTCTCTGTCTTCATAGTCTGTCTCTCTCTCTGTCTGCATAGTCTGTCTCTCTCTCTGTCTTCATAGTCTGTCTCTCTGTCTGTCGCTCTCTCTGTCTTCATAGTCTGTCTCTCTCTCTGCCTTCATAGTCTGTCTCTCTGTCTGTCGCTCTCTCTGTCTTCATAGTCTGTCTCTCTCTCTGTCTTCATAGTCTGTCTCTCTCTCTGTCTTCATAGTCTGTCTCTCTCTCTGTCTGCATAGTCTGTCTCTCTCTCTGTCTTCATAGTCTGTCTCTCTGTCTGTCGCTCTCTCTGTCTTCATAGTCTCTCTGTCTCTCTCTCTGTCTTCATAGTCTGTCTCTGTCTCTCTCTGTCTCTCTCTCTGTCTTCATAGTTTGTCTCTCTCTCTCTCTGTCTGTCTGTCTGTCTGCCGGTGACCAAATAAATCTTCTCTTGGTGTAGTTCAAGGTCTCCACAGTGTCCCTTGGAGCGTCACACAGAAGGAGCATGGAGTCGTGTCAGGGCCAAGCTGATGGGTGGAATGGCTGACGTCTGGTTGTCTCGTCGTTGTTGTTGTTGATCCTATCTATGGTCCAACGTGGACATGGTGTCAACATGAGGTCGCGCTATTGTGTCAACTAACAAAAACAAGTGGACTGAATGAAGGAAGAGTCCAACTGTCAGAGCTGAGTGAGTGGTTAGTTACCTTTCACATGTGATACTCCTCTACCAGGATGGATATCAGGGGGCCATTTGGGATCTAATCACATTCTGTCAGCTGTCGGAATAACGAGAGCCCATATCCCAGTATTCCTGTTATTGTTCCTGTTATTATTCCTGCTTTTAAGACCCTTCTTGTTCCCAGATGGGAAACCAGGCTATCCAGTCCAACCATTTATCCATCTGATAACCCTCAACTTCCTCAGGCCAGATAAGTCCAACTTCCTCAGGCCAGATAAGTCCAACTCAACTTCCTCAGGCCAGATAAGTCCAACTCAACTTCCTCAGTCCAGATAAGTCCAACTCAACTTTCTCAGGCCAGATAAGTCCAACTTCCTCAGGCCAGATAAGTCCAACTTCCTCAGGCCAGATAAGTCCAACTTCCTCAGGCCCGATAAGTCCAACTCAACTTCCTCAGTCCAGATAAATCCAACTCAACTTCCTCAGTCCAGATAAGTCCAACTCAACTTCCTCAGGCCAGATAAGTCCAACTCAACTTCCTCAGGCCAGATAAGTCCAACTCAACTTCCTCAGTCCAGATAAGTCCAGCTCAACTTGCTCAGTCCAGATAAGTCCAACTCAACTGCACCAAATGAAAGTGATGGGCAAGGCTACTGCATGTAGGATATTGATGGAGATGTGTTTCTCTCCTTTACCCAAGACCCTTTCTGTTTTACACCTCTCTCTCTCTGTCTGTCCTCAAGATAACACACAAAACCAAGGTCTCCTCTCCTCCATGTCTCTGTGTCTTACTGCAGGTCTATAATATGTCTCCTCTCCTCCATGTCTCTGTGTCTTACTGCAGGTCTATAATATGTCTCCTCTCCTCCATGTCTCTGTGTCTTACTGCAGGTCTATAATATGTCTCCTCTCCTCCATGTCTGTGTCTTACTGCAGGTCTATAATATGTCTCCTCTCCTCCATGTCTCTGTGTCTTACTGCAGGTCTATAATATGTCTCCTCTCCTCCATGTCTGTGTCTTACTGCAGGTCTATAATATGTCTCCTCTCCTCCATGTCTCTGTGTCTTACTGCAGGTCTATAATATGTCTCCTCTCCTCCATGTCTGTGTCTTACTGCAGGTCTATAATATGTCTCCTCTCCTCCATGTCTCAGTGTCTTACTGCAGGCCTATAATATGTCTCCTCCATGTCTCAGTGTCTTACTGCAGGTCTATAATATGTCTCCTCTCCTCCATGTCTCGGTGTCTTACTGCAGGTCTATAATATGTATCCTCCATGTCTCAGTGTCTTACTGCAGGTCTATAATATGTCTCCTCTCCTCCATGTCTCAGTGTCTTACTGCAGGTCTATAATATGTATCCTCTCCTCCATGTCTCAGTATCTTACTGCAGGTCTATAATATGTCTCCTCTCCTCCATGTCTCTGTGTCTTACTGCAGGTCTATAATATGTCTCCTCCATGTCTCTGTGTCTTACTGCAGGTCTATAATATGTCTCCTCCATGTCTCAGTGTCTTACTGCAGGTCTATAATATGTCTCTGTGTCTTACTGCAGGTCTATAATATGTCTCCTCCATGTCTCCGTGTCTTACTGCAGGTCTATAATATGTCTCCTCACCTCCATGTCTCTGTGTCTTACTGCAGGTCTATAATATGTCTCCTCCATGTCTCAGTGTCTTACTGCAGGTCTATAATATGTCTCCTCCATATCTCTGTGTCTCACTGCAGGTCTATAATATGTCTCCTCCATGTCTCTGTGTCTTACTGCAGGTCTATAATATGTCTCCTCTCCTCCATGTCTCAGTGTCTTACTGCAGGTCTATAATATGTCTCCTCCATGTCTCAGTGTCTTACTGCAGGTCTATAATATGTCTCCTCCATGTCTCAGTGTCTTACTGCAGGTCTATAATATTTCTCCTCTCCTCCATGTCTCAGTGTCTTACTGCAGGTCTATAATATGTCTCCTCTCCTCCATGTCTCTGTGTCTTACTGCAGGTCTATAATATGTCTCCTCCATGTCTCAGTGTCTTACTGCAGGTCTATAATATGTCTCCTCCATGTCTCAGTGTCTTACTGCAGGTCTATAATATTTCTCCTCTCCTCCATGTCTCTGTGTCTTACTGCAGGTCTATAATATGTCTCCTCCATGTCTCAGTGTCTTACTGCAGGTCTATAATAATTTCCCCCCCCCCATGTCTCTGTGTCTTACTGCAGGTCTATAATATGTCTCCTCCATGTCTCTGTGTCTTACTGCAGGTCTATAATATGTATCCTCTCCTCCATGTCTCAGTGTCTTACTGCAGGTCTATAATAATTCTCCTCTCCTCCATGTCTCTGTGTCTTACTGCAGGTCTATAATATGTCTCCTCTCCTCCATGTCTCAGTGTCTTACTGCAGGTCTATAATATGTCTCCTCCATGTCTCAGTGTCTTACTGCAGGTCTATAATATGTCTCCTCCATGTCTCAGTGTCTTACTGCAGGTCTATAATATGTCTCCTCCATATCTCTGTGTCTCACTGCAGGTCTATAATATTTCTCCTCTCCTCCATGTCTCAGTGTCTTACTGCAGATAAACCAACCGTAGTTGGATCACATGATGGATCACATGACACACAGCTCTTAAAGAGACAGCGTCCCGCTCAGACACCGACCTTTGCCCCCTGCTGTATTGGGGAGCCTGTTGTGGAAAGATACAGCTCTGTGTCTCCCGGGTCAACTCTGTGCCCAGATCAGTCCTTATCTCCTCCATGGACCATGTCTGAGTCTAGCTGTTACGAACGGCTGCTCTCCCCACCACCTCCCGGACTCTGACCTCCCATGTTTCTGGGTGAGATGATGCTCTCCTTGGACTGGAGCAGCCTCTCCAGGCAGGGCGAGCTGATCTTCCCAGACGGAGGCCCTCGTCGGTGGGCTCGGGGTCTGACTCTGTAAGGGTGGGTCTGGAGGTGGGGGTCCACAGTGCTCCCCTGGGGGTCAGTGCTGGAGGAGACCGCGTCGTCTTGGGTCTGTTCCTGGTCGTCGGCTGGACGGTTGGATCCCAGGGAGCAGGCGGTGGAGGGCCTGACCAGGCCCGGTGGCTCTTGCTGGGCTGTCTCTGTCTCTGTGTTGGAGGAGCAGATGGGGGCGGTGTGGAGACGTTTGAGATGAGTGGCAGAGGAGTAGGGGAAGGAGCTGGGCAGGGGTCCGTCGGAGGCTCGCAGTGCTGGGTGGTGGTCACCCTCTGGGGGGGAGACGACGGGAGGAGAGGCTGGAGGTGGTGGCTGGGCTGGGGCCTGGTACTGCTGTGGAGAGTCAGAACGGAATAGGTTCAGTTTGTATCCCTTTGTCCACCATGAAGAACTGACTACAAAGAATAGTAGAATATCCTTCTTCCTTAAGAGACATTATGCCATCCTGACTGAGTAGAATTCTGTCTCCTGCTTTCTAATGGGATTCTAGACTCCAGAGTGTTATCTGGTGATGACATCATAACTTCAATTGTCTAACATCTTCCGAGGGGGAGAGAACAGAACGCAGTCGGTCTGGCACGAGAGGGGAAAATTAGGAACCTTGTTTTTCCTCCTCCCTCTACTCCTCTTCCCTTCCCTCTACTCCTCCTCCCTTCCCTCTACTCCTCTCTCTACTCATCCTCCCTTCTCTCTCCTCCTCCCTTCTCTCCTCCTCCCTTCCCTCTACTCCTCCCATCCCTCTCCTCCTCCCTTCTCTCCTCCTCCCTTCCCTCTCCTACTCCCTCTACTCCTCCTCCCTTATCTCCTCCTCCCTTCTCTACTCCTCCCTTCCCTTCCCTCTCCTCCTCCCCTCTCTCCTTCTCCCTTCCCTCTACTCCTCCTCCCTTCCCTCTACTCCTCCTCCCTTCTCTTCTCCTCCCTTCTCTCCTACTCCTCCCTTCTCTCCTCCTTCTTCTACTACTCCCTCTACCGCTCCTCCCTTCTCTCCTCCTCCCTCCTCTCCTCCTCCCTTCTCTCCTCCTCCCTTCCCCCTCATCCTCCCTTCTCTCCTCCTCCCTTCCCTCTACTCCTCCTCCCTTCCCTCTACTCCTCTTTCTACTCCTCCTCCCTTCCCTCTCCTCCTCCCTTCTCTCCTCCTCCCTTCCCTCTACTCCTCCCTTCTCTCCTCCTCCCTTCCCTCTCCTACTCCCTCTACTCCTCCTCCCTTATCTCCTCCTCCCTTCTCTACTCCTCCCTTCCCTTCCCTCTCCTCCTCCCCTCTCTCCTTCTCCCTTCCCTCTCCTCCTCCCTCTACTCCTCCTCCCTTCCCTCTACTCCTCCTCCCTTCTCTTCTCCTCCCTTCTCTCCTACTCCTCCCTTCTCTCCTCCTTCTTCTACTACTCCCTCTACCGCTCCTCCCTTCTCTCCTCCTCCCTCCTCTCCTCCTCCCTTCTCTCCTCCTCCCTTCCCCCTCATCCTCCCTTCTCTCCTCCTCCCTTCCCTCTACTCCTCCTCCCTTCCCTCTACTCCTCTCTCTACTCCTCCTCCCTTCCCTCTCCTCCTCCCTTCTCTCCTCCTCCCTTCCCTCTACTCCTCCCGTCCCTCTCCTCCTCCCTTCTCTCCTCCTCCCTTCCCTCTCCTACTCCCTCTACTCCTCCTCCCTTCTCTCCTCCTCCCTTCTCTACTCCTCCCTTCCCTTCCCTCTCCTCCTCCCCTCTCTCCTCCTCCCTTCCCTCTCCTCCTCCCTCTACTCCTCCTCCCTTCTCTCCTCCTCCCTTCTCTCCTACTCCCTCTACTCCTCCTCCCTTCTCTCCTCCTTCTACTACTCCCTCTACTCTTCCTCCCTTCTCTCCTCCTCCCTCCTCTCCTACTCCCTCTACTCCTCCCTTCCCCCTCATCCTCCCTTCTCTCCTACTCCCTCTACTCCTCCTCCTTTCTCTCCTACTCCCTCTACTCCTCCTCCTTTCTCTCCTACTCCCTCTACTCTTCCTCCCTTCTCTCCTCGTCCCTTCTCTCCTACTCCCTCTACTCTTCCTCCTTCTCTCCTCGTCCCTTCTCTCCTACTCCCTCTACTCCTCCTCTTCCAGACCTCTACCTGTCCTCTAAGACATTCCTCTGTTGTTCTCAGTCCATTGTCTTATGTGACATGACACCTCTATAATTCCCCTCCTGAAGAGATAGATTGTAAAACCTGCTCTGTCCTCTTCCTGCTATTCTCAGGATAATGGATATGTTGGGCTCCTCTCCTCCCTCCCTCCCTCCCTCCCTTCCTCCCTCCCTTCCTCCCTCAACTCCTACCTGTAGGGTTGCATTCCAAACTGCACTGAAAGTGGCTGCTCTCCTATCTTCCTACTAGCATAGCTACCACATACAATGTAGCAGTGTTCTGGACATTCTAAATGGAATGGTAGTGTTGGAACAGAACCAGTATCTCATCTACGATGTAGCAGTGTTCTGGACATTCTAAATGGAATGGTAGTGTTGGAACCGAACCAGTATCTCATCTACGATGTAGCAGTGTTCTGGACATTCTAAATGGAATGGTAGTGTTGGAACAGAACCAGTATCTCATCTACGATGTAGCAGTGTTCTGGACATTCTAAATGGAATGGTAGTGTTGGAACAGAACCAGTATCTGATCTACGATGTAGCAGTGTTCTGGACATGCATTCTATCATTCTAAGTGTTATGCTGGTGTCAATATTGGAACAGTCTTTCATCAAACCTCACTGTTAAAGACCTTTACCTTAGCTGGAGTGTGGTGCTCTTCCTGGCTGTCATTGTGCTGATCTGGGTCTGGGTCTGGGCCTGGGTCTGGGTCTGGGCGGGATCTGACTTGAGGAAACCAGCTATGGAGCATCGCTTCCATCTTCAGGATCACACTGACGTAGCGCTCACTACAAACAGAACACAGAACATACCAAGATTTAGAACACAGAAAGAGAATAGAACACAGAACACATAAAATAACAGGGTTTAGAACACAGAACAGATAACAGAACAGGGTTTAGAACACAGAACACATACTAGAACAGGGTTTAGAACACAGAACAGATAATAGAACAGGGTTTAGAACACAGAACACATAATATAACAGGGTTCTAGTACACTACTATAGACCAGAGGCCTATCCCTATATAGTGGTACTACTATAGACCAGAGGCCTATCCCTATATAGTACACTACTATAGACCAGAGCCCTATTCCCTATATAGTGGTACTACTATAGACCAGAGGCCTATCCCTATATAGTACACTACTATAGACCAGAGCCCTATTCCCTATATAGTGGTACTACTATAGACCAGAGGCCTATCCCTATATAGTACACTACTATAGACCAGAGCCCTATTCCCTATATAGTGGTACTACTATAGACCAGAGGCCTATCCCTATATAGTACACTACTATAGACCAGAGGCCTATCCCTATATAGTGGTACTACTATAGACCAGAGGCCTATCCCTATATAGTGGTACTACTATAGACCAGAGGCCTATCCCTATATAGTACACTACTATAGACCAGAGGCCTATTCCCTATATAGTGCACTACTATAGACCAGAGGCCTATTCCCTATATAGTGCACTACTTTAGACCAGAGCCCTATTCCCTATATAGTGGTACTACTATAGACCAGAGGCCTATTCCCTATATAGTGCACTACTTTAGACCAGAGCCCTATTCCCTATATAGTGCACTACTTTAGACCAGAGCCCTATTCCCTATATAGTGCACTACTTTAGACCAGAGCCCTATTCCCTATATAGTGCACTACTTTAGACCAGAGCCCTATTCCCTATATAGTGCACTACTTTAGACCAGAGGCCTATTCCCTATATAGTGCACTACTTTAGACCAGAGCCCTATTCCCTATATAGTGCACTACTTTAGACCAGAGCCCTATTCCCTATATAGTACACTACTTTAGACCAGAGCCCTATTCCCTATATAGTGCACTACTTTAGACCAGAGCCCTATTCCCTATATAGTGCACTACTTTAGACCAGAGCCCTATTCCCTATATAGTGCACTACTTTAGACCAGAGCCCTATTCCCTATATAGGGCACTACTTTTGTCCAGGGTGCCATTTGGGAGGCAAACGGAGCGAGAGTTGGTGATGACATATATGTCAGTGAATAAACAGGTTCAGCATATTGTCATGTCTGTGTCCGTTCCAAACCTCCACTGATCTCATCTGTACATTCTGCCTCTGACCTGGGCCTGTTTACCTCTACAGGAGAAATGTGACGTGATGCTGTGTGCTGCCTGCTTGCTGCCTGCTTGCTGCCTGCTTGTTGCCTGCTTGCTGCCTGCTTGCTGCCTGCTTGTTGCCTGCTTGTTGCCTGCTTGCTGCCTGCTTGTTGCATGCTTGCTGCCTGCTTGTTGCCTGCTTGTTGCCTGCTTGCTGCCTGCTTGTTGCCTGCTTGTTGCCTGCTTGCTGCCTGCTTGTTGCATGCTTGCTGCCTGCTTGTTGCCTGCTTGTTGCCTGCTTGCTGCCTGCTTGTTGCCTGATGGTTGCCTGCTTGCTGCCTGCTTGCTGCCTGCTTGTTGCCTGCTTGCTGCCTGCTTGTTGCCTGCTTGCTGCCTGCTTGCTGCCTGCTTGTTGCATGCTTGTTGCCTGCTTGCTGCCTGCTTGCTGCCTGCTTGTTGCATGCTTGTTGCCTGCTTGCTGCCTGCTTGCTGCCTGCTTGCTGCCTGCTTGTTGCATGCTTGTTGCCTGCTTGCTGCCTGCTTGTTGCATGCTTGTTGCCTGCCTGTTGCCTGCCTGTTGCCTGCTTGCTGCCTGCTTGTTGCCTGTTTGCTGCCTGCTTGTTGCATGCTTGTTGCCTGCTTGCTGCCTGCTTGTTGCCTGCTTGTTGCCTGCTTGCTGCCTGCTTGCTGCCTGCTTGTTGCCTGCTTGCTGCCTGCTTGTTGCCTGCTTGTTGCCTGCTTGCTGCCTGCTTGTTGCCTGCCTGTTGCCTGCTTGCTGCCTGCTTGTTGCCTGCTTGTTGCCTGCCTGTTGCCTGCTTGCTGCCTGCTTGTTGCCTGCTTGCTGCCTGCTTGTTGCCTGCCTGTTGCCTGCTTGCTGCCTGCTTGCTGCCTGCTTGTTGCCTGCTTGTTGCCTGCCTGTTGCCTGCTTGTTGCCTGCTTGCTGCCTGCTTGCTGCCTGCCTGTTGCCTGCCTGTTGCCTGCTTGAGTGTCTGTGCAGCTATGCTGCTGTACATTCAGTCACACATGCTGCATGATCCTGTCCACACGTGGCAGCGTGCGAGGGAGGGAGGGAGGGAGCAAGGGAGGAAGCGAGGGCCCCTGTTCCTTCCATTCACCGCTATAAATAGTCAGTAAGCCCCGAGGCCGTTCGACTGCCTATCTATCGCCCCGTAGTGGCCTCGCTCAGTGTGTGTGTGTGTGTGTGTGTGTGTGTGTGTGTGTGTGTGGTGTGTGTGTGTGTGTGTGTGTGTGTGTGTGTGTGTGTGTGTGTGTGTGTGTGTGTGTGTGTGTGTGCTCTGCTGCTTTAAGCAGCCAGTGGGATTTAACACTGTTTCACCAACACCTCCTCCCCCCTCTCTCTCTTTCGTCTTGCCTATTCATCCTTCTCCTCTCCTCCTTCTCATCTGCCTCCACTTCCCTCCTCTCCTCTGCCTCCCCTTTCCTCCTCTCCTCTTCCTCCTCCTCTCATCTGCCTCCCCTTCCCTCCTCCTCCTCCTCTCCTCTGCCTCCCATTTCCTCCTCCTCTCCTCCTCATCCTCTCTGTAGTGGGTTCAGATTATTCTGGGTTCCATAATGAGAAGTCACCTGCTGTGAGCTGCTCTACATGTGGTCTGATTCCTCCTCACACACATACAGATTACACCCCTACCCACATAACAGTGGGTTAAAGTCCCGTTATCATACAGATTACACCCCTACCCACATAACAGTGGGTTAAAGTCCCGTTAGCATACAGATTACACCCCTACCCACATAACAGTGGGTTGAAGTACCGTTAGCCTACAGATTACACCCCTACCCACATAACAGTGGGTTAAAGTCCTGTTAGCATCACATACAGATTACACCCCTACCCACATAACAGTGGGCTAAAGTCCCGTTAGCCTACAGATTACACCCCTACCCACATAACAGTGGGTTAAAGTCCTGTTAGCCTACAGATTACACCCCTACCCACATAACAGTGGGTTAAAGTCCTGTTAGCCTACAGATTACACCCCTACCCACATAACAGTGGGTTAAGGTCCTGTTATCACACACATACAGATTACACCCCTACCCACATAACAGTGGGTTAAAGTCCCGTTATCATACAGATTACACCCCTACCCACATAACAGTGGGTTAAAGTCCCGTTAGCATACAGATTACACCCCTACCCACATAACAGTGGGTTAAAGTCCCGTTAGCCTACAGATTACACCCCTACCCACATAACAGTGGGTTAAAGTCCTGTTAGCATCACATACAGATTACACCCCTACCCACATAACAGTGGGTTAAAGTCCTGTTAGCCTACAGATTACCCCCCTACCCACATAACAGTGGGTTAAAGTCCTGTTAGCCTACAGATTACACCCCTACCCACATAACAGTGGGTTAAGGTCCTGTTATCATACCATACAGATTACACCCCTACCCACATAACAGTGGGTTAAAGTCCTGTTAGCCTACAGATTACACCCCTACCCACATAACAGTGGGTTAAAGTCCCGTTATCATACAGATTACACCCCTGCCCACATAACAGTGGGTTAAGGTCCTGTTATCATACAGATTACACCCCTGCCCACATAACAGTGGGTTAAAGTCCCGTTAGCATCACATACAGATTACACCCCTACCCACATAACAGTGGGTTAAAGTCCCGTTAGCCTACAGATTACACCCCTACCCACATAACAGTGGGTTAAAGTCCCGTTAGCATCACATACAGATTACACCCCTACCCACATAACAGTGGGTTAAGGTCCTGTTAGCATCACATACAGATTACACCCCTGCCCACATAACAGTGGGTTAAAGTCCCATTAGCCTACAGATTACACCCCTACCCACATAACAGTGGGCTAAAGTCCCGTTAGCATACAGATTACACCCCTACCCACATAACAGTGGGTTAATGTCCCGTTATCATACAGATTACACCCCTACCCACATAACAGTGGGTTAAAGTCCCATTAGCCTACAGATTACACCCCTACCCACATAACAGTGGGTTAAAGTCCCGCTAGCATCACATACAGATTACACCCCTACCCACATAACAGTGGGCTAAAGTCCCGTTAGCCTACAGATTACACCCCTACCCACATAACAGTGGGTTAAGGTCCCGTTAACATACAGATTACACCCCTACCCACATAACAGTGGGTTAAGGTCCCGTTAGCATACAGATTACACCCCTACCCACATAACAGTGGGTTAAAGTCCCGTTAGCATCACATACAGATTACACCCCTACCCACATAACAGTGGGTTAAGGTCCTGTTAGCATCACATACAGATTACACCCCTGCCCACATAACAGTGGGTTAAAGTCCCATTAGCCTACAGATTACACCCCTACCCACATAACAGTGGGCTAAAGTCCCGTTAGCATACAGATTACACCCCTACCCACATAACAGTGGGTTAATGTCCCGTTATCATACAGATTACACCCCTACCCACATAACAGTGGGTTAAAGTCCCATTAGCCTACAGATTACACCCCTACCCACATAACAGTGGGTTAAAGTCCCGCTAGCATCACATACAGATTACACCCCTACCCACATAACAGTGGGCTAAAGTCCCGTTAGCCTACAGATTACACCCCTACCCACATAACAGTGGGTTAAGGTCCCGTTAACATACAGATTACACCCCTACCCACATAACAGTGGGTTAAGGTCCCGTTAGCATACAGATTACACCCCTACCCACATAACAGTGGGTTAAAGTCCCGCTAGCATCACATACAGATTACACCCCTACCCACATAACAGTGGGTTAAGGTCCCGTTATCATACAGATTACACCCCTACCCACATAACAGTGGGTTAAAGTCCCGTTATCATACAGATTACACCCCTACCCACATAACAGTGGGTTAAGGTCCCGTTAACATACAGATTACACCCCTACCCACATAACAGTGGGTTAAAGTCCCGCTAGCATCACATACAGATTACACCCCTGCCCACATAACAGTGGGTTAAGGTCCCGTTATCATACAGATTACACCCGTGCCCACATAACAGTGGGTTAAGGTCCCGTTAACATACAGATTACACCCCTACCCACATAACAGTGGGTTAAAGTCCCGCTAGCATCACATACAGATTACACCCCTAACCCACATAACAGTGGGTTAAGGTCCCATTAGCCTACAGATTACACCCCTACCCACATAACAGTGGGTTAAAGTCCCATTAGCCTACAGATTACACCCCTACCCACATAACAGTGGGTTAAGGTCCCATTAGCCTACAGATTACACCCCTACCCACCTAACAGTGGGTTAAGGTCCTGTTAGCATCACATACAGATTACACCCCTACCCACATAACAGTGGGTTAAAGTCCCATTAGCCTACAGATTACACCCCTACCCACATAACAGTGGGTTATGGTCCTGTTAGCATCATGTGTGCTAATAGTTCACGGTGACTCCACCACAGGTACCAGCCAGCTGACTAAAACCGAGACATGTCTGTAGCTGGTCCCTCTGGGTATCTAGATCACCCTGACCACTGTTCTTCTGCCTCGCTCTCTCTTTGACTTTTTAGTCTGGGTATCTAGATCACCCTGACCACTGTTCTTCTGCCTCGCTCTCTCTTTGGCCTTTTAGTCTGGGTATCTAGATCACCCTGACCACTGTTCTTCTGCCTCGCTCTCTCTTTGGCCTTTTAGTCTGGGTATCTAGATCACCCTGACCACTGTTCTTCTGCCTCGCTCTCTCTTTGGTCTTTTAGTCTGGGTATCTAGATCACCCTGACCACTGTTCTTCTGCCTCTGCCTCGCTCTCTCTTTGGCCTTTTAGTCTGGGTATCTACATTTCCCTGGACACTGTGACAGGAACTACTGTAGGGAGAGGAGAACAGACAGGAACTACTGTAGGGAGAGGAGAAAATACAGGAACTAGTGTAGGGAGAGGAGAGGAGAACAGACAGGAACTACTGTAGGGAGAGGAGAGGAGATCAGACAGGAACTACTGTAGGGAGAGGAGAGGAGAACAGACAGGAACTACTGTAGGGAGGGAGAGGAGAACAGACAGGAACTACTGTAGGGAGGGAGAGGAGAACAGACAGGAACCACTGCAGGGAGAGGAGAGGAGAACAGACAGGAACTACTGTAGGGAGGGAGAGGAGAACAGACACAAACTACTGTAGGGAGGGAGAGGAGAACAGACAGGAACTACTGTAGGGAGAGGAGAGGAGAACAGACAGGAACTACTGTAGGGAGAGGAGAGGAGAACAGACAGGAACTACTGTAGGGAGAGGAGAACAGACAGGAACTACTGTAGGGAGAGGAGAACAGACAGGAACTACTGTAGGGAGGGAGAGGAGAACAGACAGGAACTACTGTAGGGAGAGGAGAACAGACAGGAACTACTGTAGGGAGGGAGAGGAGAGGAGAACAGACAGGAACTACTGTAGGGTGAGGAGAGGAGAACAGACAGGAACTACTGTAGGGAGAGGAGAACAGACAGGAACTACTGTAGGGAGGGAGAGGAGAGGAGAACAGACAGGAACTACTGTAGGGAGAGGAGAACAGACAGGAACTACTGTAGGGAGAGGAGAACAGACAGGAACTACTGTAGGGAGAGGAGAACAGACAGGAACTACTGTAGGGAGAGGAGAACAGACAGGAACTACTGTAGGGAGGGAGAGGAGAACAGACAGGAACTACTGTAGGGAGGGAGGGAGAGGAGAACAGACAGGAACTACTGTAGGGAGGGAGAGGAGAGGAGAACAGACAGGAACTACTGTAGGGAGAGGAGAACAGACAGGAACTACTGTAGGGAGGGAGAGGAGAGGAGAACAGACAGGAACTACTGTAGGGAGAGGAGAACAGACAGGAACTACTGTAGGGAGAGGAGAGGAGAACAGACAGGAACTACTGTAGGGAGGGAGAGGAGAGGAGAACAGACAGGAACTACTGTAGGGAGAGGAGAACAGACAGGAACTACTGTAGGGAGAGGAGAGGAGAACAGACAGGAACTACTGTAGGGAGGGAGAGGAGAGGAGAACAGACAGGAACTACTGTAGGGAGAGGAGAACAGACAGGAACTACTGTAGGGAGGGAGAGGAGAGGAGAACAGACAGGAACTACTGTAGGGAGGGAGGGAGAGGAGAACAGACAGGAACTACTGTAGGGAGGGAGAGGAGAGGAGAACAGACAGGAACTACTGTAGGGAGGGAGAGGAGAGGAGAACAGACAGGAACTACTGTAGGGAGGGAGAGGAGAGGAGAACAGACAGGAACTACTGTAGGGAGGGAGAGGAGAGGAGAACAGACAGGAACTACTGTAGGGAGAGGAGAGGAGAACAGACAGGAACTACTGTAGGGAGGGAGAGGAGAGGAGAACAGACAGTAGAACAGAACTAATGGAGTCTGGCTGTAAACTCCGGGCTCTAGTTATTGTTCCATGTGGTGTGGTGAGAGTTGGGGACAGAGACGGAGAGAGGAGGAGAGGGGAGGAGAGGGGAGGAGAGAGGAGGAGAGAGGAGGAGAGAGGAGGAGAGAGGGGGAGAGAGGAGGAGAGGGGATATTTACCCCATGTTTGGGTTCTGGAGGACTCCCATTATTCTCTGGATCCGGTCCATAGCAACGCTCTCCTGGAAACGGCTAAGACCTGGAAGACAGGCGGACAAAAAAAAGTTATCATGAGCAAGGCCACAAGAACGAGAATATGAGTTTGAAAGAACTGCTGGTTTTGTCGGTTACCTATTTAGAAGTAAAGCTGTACGGAAAAGAGACAGACAGTGAGTCTGTTCCAACTCCGTTCTTAAAGAACTGCTGGTTTGCTAAGCGACCTATTTAAAATGTCAGTCCTTGGTTCAAAAAAGAGGTTGAGAAACCCTGGTTTCACTCTGACTCTGCCTCCTCATCTGATCCACTAAACCCCTGGCACTCTGACTCCGCCTCCTCATCTGATCCACTAAACCCCTGGCACTCTGACTCTGCCTCCTCATCTGATCCACTAAACCCCTGGCACTCTGACTCCGCCTCCTCATCTGATCCACTAAACCCCTGGCACTCTGACTCTGCCTCCTCATCTGATCCACTAAACCCCTGGCACTCTGACTTCGCCTCCTCATCTGATCCACTAAACCCCTGGCACTCTGACTCTGCCTCCTCATCTGATCCACTAAACCCCTGGCACTCTGACTCTGCCTCCTCATCTGATCCACTAAACCCCTGGCACTCTGACTCCGCCTCCTCATCTGATCCACTAAACCCCTGGCACTCTGACTCAGCCTCCTCATCTGATCCACTAAACCCCTGGCACTCTGACTCAGCCTCCTCATCTGATCCACTAAACCCCTGGCACTCTGACTCCGCCTCCTCATCTGATCCACTAAACCCCTGGCACTCTGACTCCGCCTCCTCATCTGATCCACTAAACCCCTGGCACTCTGACTCAGCCTCCTCATCTGATCCACTAAACCCCTGGCACTCTGACTCCGCCTCCTCATCTGATCCACTAAACCCCTGGCACTCTGACTCCGCCTCCTCATCTGATCCACTAAACCCCTGGCACTCTGACTCCGCCTCCTCATCTGATCCACTAAACCCCTGGCACTCTGACTCCGCCTCCTCATCTGATCCACTAAACCCCTGACACTCTGACTCCGCCTCCTCATCTGATCCACTAAACCCCTGGCACTCTGACTCCGCCTCCTCATCTGATCCACTAAACCCCTGGCATTCTGACTCCGCCTCCTCATCTGATCCACTAAACCCCTGGCACTCTGACTCCGCCTCCTCATCTGATCCACTAAACCCCTGGCACTCTGACTCCGCCTCCTCATCTGATCCACTAAATCCCTGGCACTCTGACTCCGCCTCCTCATCTGATCCACTAAATCCCTGGCACTCTGACTCCGCCTCCTCATCTGATCCACTAAATCCCTGGCACTCTGACTCCGCCTCCTCAACTGATCCACTAAACCCCTGGCACTCTGACTCTGCCTCCTCATCTGATCCACTAATTCCCTGGCACTCTGTAGCTCTACATTATCTACCTAACCTGGCCCACACAGCACTACAACAGGCTCTACAATATCTACCTAACCTGGCCCACACAGCACTACAACAGGCTCTACAATATCTACCTAACCTGGCCCACACAGCACTACAACAGGTACTCTGTATCTACCTAACCTGGCCCACACAGCACTACAACAGGTACTCTGTATCTACCTAACCTGGCCCACACAGCACTACAACAGGCTCTACAATATCTACCTAACCTGGCCCACACAGCACTACAACAGGCTCTACAATATCTACCTAACCTGGCCCACACAGCACTACAACAGGTACTCTGTATCTACCTAACCTGGCCCACACAGCACTACAACAGACTCTACAATATCTACCTAACCTGGCCCACACAGCACTACAACAGACACTCTGTATCTACCTAACCTGGCCCACACAGCACTACAACAGACACTCTGTATCTACCTAACCTGGCCCACACAGCACTACAACAGGCACTACAATATCTACCTAACCTGGCCCACACAGCACTACAACAGACTCTACAATATCTACCTAACCTGGCCCACACAGCACTACAACAGGCTCTACAATATCTAACTAACCTGGCCCACACAGCACTACAACAGACACTCTGTATCTACCTAACCTGGCCCACACAGCACTACAACAGGCTCTACAATATCTACCTAACCTGGTCCACACAGCACTACAACAGACACTCTGTATCTACCTAACCTGGCCCACACAGCACTACAACAGACTCTACAGTATCTACCTAACCTGGCCCACACAGCACTACAACAGACTCTACAATATCTACCTAACCTGGCCCACACAGCACTACAACAGACTCTACAATATCTACCTAACCTGGCCCACACAGCACTACAACAGACACTCTGTATCTACCCAACCTGGTCCACACAGCACTACAACAGACTCTACAATATCTACCTAACCTGGCCCACACAGCACTACAACAGACACTCTGTATCTACCTAACCTGGCCCACACAGCACTACAACAGGCACTACAATATCTACCTAACCTGGCCCACACAGCACTACAACAGGCTCTACAATATCTACCTAACCTGGCCCACACAGCACTACAACAGGCTCTACAATATCTACCTAACCTGGTCCACACAGCACTACAACAGGCTCTACAATTTCTACCTAACCTGGCCCACACAGCACTACAACAGACACTCTGTATCTACCTAACCTGGCCCACACAGCACTACAACAGACTCTACAATATCTACCTAACCTGGCCCACACAGCACTACAACAGGCTCTACAATATCTACCTAACCTGGCCCACACAGCACGACAACAGGCTCAACAATATCTACCTAACCTGGCCCACACAGCACTACAACAGGCTCTACAATATCTACCTAACCTGGCCCACACAGCACTACAACAGGCTCTACAATATCTACCTAACCTGGCCCACACAGCACGACAACAGGCTCTACAATATCTACCTAACCTGGCCCACACAGCACTACAACAGGCTCTACAATATCTACCTAACCTGGCCCACACAGCACTACAACAGGCTCTACAATATCTACCTAACCTGGCCCACACAGCACTACAACAGGCTCTACAATATCTACCTAACCTGGCCCACACAGCACGACAACAGGCTCTACAATATCTACCTAACCTGGCCCACACAGCACTACAACAGGCTCTACAATATCTACCTAACCTGGCCCACACAGCACGACAACAGGCTCTACAATATCTACCTAACCTGGCCCACACAGCACTACAACAGGCTCTACAATTTCTACCTAACCTGGCCCACACAGCACTACAACAGACACTCTGTATCTACCTAACCTGGCCCACACAGCACTACAACAGACTCTACAATATCTATCTAACCTGGCCCACACAGCACTACAACAGGCTCTACAATATCTACCTAACCTGGCCCACACAGCACGACAACAGGCTCAACAATATCTACCTAACCTGGCCCACACAGCACTACAACAGGCTCTACAATATCTACCTAACCTGGCCCACACAGCACTACAACAGGCTCTACAATATCTACCTAACCTGGCCCACACAGCACGACAACAGGCTCTACAATATCTACCTAACCTGGCCCACACAGCACTACAACAGGCTCTACAATATCTACCTAACCTGGCCCACACAGCACTACAACAGGCTCTACAATATCTACCTAACCTGGCCCACACAGCACTACAACAGGCTCTACAATATCTACCTAACCTGGCCCACACAGCACGACAACAGGCTCTACAATATCTACCTAACCTGGCCCACACAGCACTACAACAGGCTCTACAATATCTACCTAACCTGGCCCACACAGCACGACAACAGGCTCTACAATATCTACCTAACCTGGCCCACACAGCACTACAACAGGCTCTACAATATCTACCTAACCTGGCCCACACAGCACTACAACAGGCTCTACAATATCTACCTAACCTGGCCCACACAGCACTACAACAGACACTCTGTAGCCACTGGGTACAGCATATCTGGGTAATAGTGGGTGGCAACAGTCTTCCTCTGTTTGATCAAGCCTTTTATCTCTCTGAACCCCTCTCTCTCTTCATCGCACTCTTTCTACCTCTGTCTCTCTCTCTTTACCTCTCTCTCTCTACCTCTGTCTCGCTCTCTCTTTTACCTCTCTCTCTCTCTTTACCTCTCTCTCTCTCTCTTTACCTCTCTCTCTCTACCTCTGTCTCGCTCTCTCTTTACCTCTCTCTCTCTCTCTCTCTTTACCTCTCTCTCTACCCCTTTCTCTCTGTCTCTCTACCTCTGTCTCTCTCTCTCGCTCTCTCTGTCTCTCCCTCTACCCCTTTCTCTCTGTCTCTCTACCTCTCTACCTCTCTCTACCTCTCTCTCTGTCTCTCTACCTCTCTACCTCTCTCTACCTCTCTCTCTGTCTCTCTCTACTCAATTCAATTCAAGGGGCTTTATTGGCATAAAAATGAACAGTAAATATTACACATACAGACGTTTCAAAATAATAAAGACATTACAAATGTCATATTATATATACAGTGTTTTAATGATGTGCAAATGGTTAAAGTACAAAAGGGAAAATAAATAAGCATAAATATGGGTTGTATTTACAATGGTGTTTGTTCTTCACTGGTTGACCTTTTCTTGTGGCAACAGGTCACACATCTTGCTGCTATGATGGCACACTGTGGTATTTCACCCAGTAGATATGGGAGTTTATCAAAATGGGGGGGGGGTTTCAAATTCTTTGTGGATCCGTGTAATCTGAGGGAAATATGTGTCTCTAATATGGTCATACATTTGGCAGGAGGTTAGGAAGTGCAGCTCAGTTTCCACCTCATTTTGTGGGCAGTGAGCACATAGCCTGTCTTCTCTTGAGAGCCATGTCTGCCTACGGCGGCCTTTCTCAATAGCAAGGCTATGCTCACTGAGTCTGTACATAGTCAAAGCTTTCCTTAAGTTTGGGTCAGTCACAGTGGTCAGGTATTCTGCCGCTGTGTACTCTCTGTTTAGGGCCAAATAGCATTCTAGTTTGCTCAGTTTTTTTGTTAATTCTTTCCAATGTGTCAAGTAATTATATTTTTGTTTTCTCATGATTTGGTTGGGTCTAATTGTGTTGCTGTCCTGGGGCTCTGTAGGGTCTGTTTGTGTTTGTGAACAGAGCCCCAGGACCAGCTTGCTTAGGGGACTCTTCTCCAGGTTCATCTCTCTGTAGGTGATGGCTTTGTTATGGAAGGTTTGGGAATCGCTTCCTTTGAGGTGGTTGTAGAATTTAATGGCTCTTTTCTGGATTTTGATCATTAGTGGTTATCGACTTAATTCTGCTCTGCATGCATTATTTGGTGTTCTACGTTGTACACTGAGGATGTTTTTGCAGAATTCTGCATGCAGAGTCTCAATTTGGTGTTTGTCCCATTTTGTGAAGTCTTGGTTGGTGAGCGGACCCCAGACCTCACAACCATAAAGGGCAATGGGTTCTATGACTGATTCAAGTATTTTTTGCCAAATCCTAATTGGTATGTTGAATGTTATGTTCCTTTTGATAACATAGAATGCCCTTCTGGCCTTGTCTCTCAGATCGTTCACAGCTTTGTGGAAGTTACCTGTGGCGCTGATGTTTAGGATGAGGTATGTATAGTTTTTTGTGTGCTCTAGGGCAACGGTGTCTAGATGGAATTTGTATTTGTGGTCCTGGTGACTGGACTTTTTTGGAACACCATTATTTTGGTCTCCCTCTTTCTCTCTCTCTCTCTCTCTACCTCTCTCAGTCGCTATCTCTCTCTCTCTCTCTCTCTCTCTCTCTCTCTCTCTCTCTCTCTCTCTCTCTCTCTCTCTACCTCTCTCAGTCGCTATCTCTCTCTCTCTCTCTCTCTCTCTCTCTCTCTCTCTCTCTCTCTCTCTCTCTCTGTCTCTACCTCTCTGTCGCTATCTCTCTCTCTCTCTACCTCTGTCTGTCTCTGTCTCTCTCTCTACCTCTCTCTGTCGCTATCTCTCTCTCTGTCTCTACCTCTCTCTGTCGCTATCTCTCTCTCTCTCTACCTCTCTGTCTGTCTCTGTCTCTCTCTATCTCTCTACCTCTTTCTGTCTCTCTCGCTCTACCTCTCTCTCTCTCTCTCTCTCTCTCTCTGTCTCAATTCAATTAAATTCATTTCAAGGGGCTTTATTGGCATGGGAAACATGTGTTAACATTGTCAAAGCAAATGAGGTAGATAATATGCAAAAGTGAAAGTCTCTCTCAGGTTAAAAGGACTGGAGATCAGATCACTGTCTCCTCTCAGGTTAAAAGGACTGGAGATCAGATCACTGTCTCCCTCAGGTTAAAAGGACTGGAGATCAGATCACTGTCTCCTCTCAGATTAAAAGGACTGGAGATCAGATCACTGTCTCCTCTCAGGTTAAAAGGACTGGAGATCAGATCACTGTCTCCTCTCAGGTTAAAAGAACTGGAGATCAGATCACTGTCTCCTCTCAGGTTAAAAGGACTGGAGATCAGATCACTGTCTCCTCTCAGGTTAAAAGGACTGGAGATCAGATCACTGTCTCCCTCAGGTTAAAAGGACTGGAG
This sequence comes from Oncorhynchus kisutch, assembly GCF_002021735.2. NCBI lineage: Eukaryota > Metazoa > Chordata > Actinopteri > Salmoniformes > Salmonidae > Oncorhynchus > Oncorhynchus kisutch. Next base: position 254,774 of record NW_022262667.1, on the reverse strand, counting down.
ATCAGATCACTGTCTCCTCTCAGGTTAAAAGGACTGGAGATCAGATCACTGTCTCCTCTCAGGTTAAAAGGACTGGAGATCAGATCACTGTCTCCCTCAGGTTAAAAGGACTGGAGATCAGATCACTGTCTCCTCTCAGGTTAAAAGGACTGGAGATCAGATCACTGTCTCCTCTCAGGTTAAAAGGACTGGAGATCAGATCACTGTCTCCTCTCAGGTTAAAAGGACTGGAGATCAGATCACTGTCTCCTCTCAGGTTAAAAGGACTGGAGATCAGATCACTGTCTCCTCTCAGGTTAAAAGGACTGGAGATCAGATCACTCTCTCCTCTCAGGTTAAAAGGACTGGAGATCAGATCACTGTCTCCTCTCAGGTTAAAAGGACTGGAGATCAGATCACTGTCTCCTCTCAGGTTAAAAGGACTGGAGATCAGATCACTGTCTCCTCTCAGGTTAAAAGGACTGGAGATCAGATCACTGTCTCCTCTCAGGTTAAAAGGACTGGAGATCAGATCACTGTCTCCTCTCAGGTTAAAAGGACTGGTGATCAGATCACTGTCTCCTCTCAGGTTAAAAGGACTGGAGATCAGATCACTGTCTCCTCTCAGGTTAAAAGGACTGGAGATCAGATCACTGTCTCCTCTCAGGATAAAAGGACTGGAGATCAGATCACTGTCTCCTCTCAGGATAAAAGGACTGGAGATCAGATCACTGTCTCCTCTCAGGTTAAAAGGACTGGAGATCAGATCACTGTCTCCTCTCAGGTTAAAAGGACTGGAGATCAGATCACTGTCTCCTCTCAGGTTAAAAGGACTGGAGATCAGATCACTGTCTCCTCTCAGGTTAAAAGGACTGGAGATCAGATCACTGTCTCCTCTCAGGTTAAAAGGACTGGAGATCAGATCACTGTCTCCTCTCAGGTTAAAAGGACTGGAGATCAGATCACTGTCTCCTCTCAGGTTAAAAGGACTGGAGATCAGATCACTGTCTCCTCTCAGGTTAAAAGGACTGGAGATCAGATCACTGTCTCCTCTCAGGTTAAAAGGACTGGAGATCAGATCACTGTCTCCTCTCAGGTTAAAAGGACTGGAGATCAGATCACTGTCTCCTCTCAGGTTAAAAGGACTGGAGATCAGATCACTGTCTCCTCTCAGGATAAAAGGACTGGAGATCAGATCACTGTCTCCTCTCAGGATAAAAGGACTGGAGATCAGATCACTGTCTCCTCTCAGGTTAAAAGGACTGGAGATCAGATCACTGTCTCCTCTCAGGTTAAAAGGACTGGAGATCAGATCACTGTCTCCTCTCAGGTTAAAAGGACTGGAGATCAGATCACTGTCTCCTCTCAGGTTAAAAGGACTGGAGATCAGATCACTGTCTCCTCTCAGGTTAAAAGGACTGGAGATCAGATCACTGTCTCCTCTCAGGTTAAAAGGACTGGAGATCAGATCACTGTCTCCTCTCAGGTATAGGGTATAGTACGGGGAGGATTGCGGGGTTAAATGAGTTCTTGGAGAGATTAGACAACTCACTCACGTTCTGAGTACCTCCCAGAGCGCAGGCCTCTCAGGATGGAAGACAGGGGATGGAGGTAACACTGGAGCTCCATACACTGAGGACAACACAGGGATCTTTTGGTTATCACTACGGCAACAGCTTCCAGGAACAACACAATATTTACAGTTATTCAGAAAATAAGGTAATGGAAATAAACAACAACATACACAGTGATGGGTTAGCATTAGCAACTAGTATTCTCTAGCTATATAACATGAATACTGGGGGGTTAGCAACTAGTATTCCCTAGCTATATAACATGAATACTGGGGGATTAGCATTAGCAACTAGTATTCTCTTGCTATATAACATGAATAATGGGGGGATTAGCATTAGCAACTAGTATTCTCTAGCTATATAACATGAATACTGGGGATTAGCATTAGCAACTAGTATTCTCTAGCTGTATAGCATGAATACTGGGGGGTTAGCATTAGCAACAAGTATTCTCTAGCTATATAATATGAATACTGGGGGGTTAGCATTAGCAACTAGTATTCTCAAGCTATATAACATGAATACTGGGGGATTAGCATTAGCAACAAGTATTCTCTAGCTATATAATATGAATACTGGGGGGTTAGCATTAGCAACTAGTATTCTCAAGCTATATAACATGAATACTGGGGTATTAGCAACTAGTATTCTCTAGCTATATAACATGAATACTGGGGTGTTAGCAACTAGTATTCTCTAGCTATATAACATGAATACTGGGGGATTAGCATTAGCAACTAGTATTCTCTAGCTATATAACATGAATACTGGGGGATTAGCATTAGCAACAAGTATTCTCTAGCTATATAACATGAATACTGGGGAGTTAGCAACTAGCATTAGAGCCAAACCTTAATTTTAGAGCAACTAGCATTATAACCATATCTTCTGATTCAAATCAAATCTAGTTTATTTATATAGCCCTTCGTACATCAGCTGGTATCTCAAAGTGCTGATTAAAACAACTACTATTATAGCCATATCGTCTGATTAAAACAACTAGCGTTATAGCCATATCGTCTGATTAAAACAACTAGCATTATAGCCATATCGTCTGATTAAAACAACTAGTATTATTTAGCCATATCGTCTGATTAAAACAACTAGCATTATTTAGCCATATCGTCTGATTAAAACAACTAGCATTATTTAGCCATATCGTCTGATTAAAACAACTAGCATTATAGCCATATCGTCTGATTAAAACAACTAGTATTATTTAGCCATATCGTCTGATTAAAACAACTAGCATTATTTAGCCATATCGTCTGATTAAAACAACTAGCATTATTTAGCCATATCGGCTGATTAAAACAACTAGCATTATAGCCATATCGTCTGATTAAAACAACTAGTATTATTTAGCCATATCGTCTGATTAAAACAACTAGCATTATTTAGCCATATCGTCTGATTAAAACAACTAGCATTATTTAGCCATATCGTCTGATTAAAACAACTAGCATTATAGCCATATCGTCTGATTAAAACAACTAGTATTATTTAGCCATATCGTCTGATTAAAACAACTAGCATTATTTAGCCATATCGTCTGATTAAAACAACTAGCATTATTTAGCCATATCGGCTGATTAAAACAACTAGCATTATAGCCATATCGTCTGATTAAAACAACTAGTATTATTTAGCCATATCGTCTGATTAAAACAACTAGCATTATTTAGCCATATCGTCTGATTAAAACAACTAGCATTATAGCCATATCGTCTGATTAAAACAACTAGCGTTATAGCCATATCGTCTGATTAAAACAACTAGCATTATTAGCCATTCCTTCTTCTATAAATGACACATTTTATTTCCATATATTCTACTTACAGCTACACATTATCACCGTATTCCATTCATACTGCTCTTTGTTTTGTTTTGAGAACCCATAGTAGTGTACTAGTGCACTACACCCTTACTAGTGCACTACTTTTGACCAGGACCGATAGGGTGGTAGTGCACTGTCCAGGGAATCGGGTGGCAGTCGGGCTGTGTGACCCATGTCTTATAAAGGGTCTCATAAGCCGGGCGACCCTCTAGAATGACATATAGAATTTATAGGATCTACTGTATGTGGTGACCCTTTACCTTCTGGGCAAACAGCTGATCCTTCTCAGGCTCCCCAGGTTCCGTTGTGTCTCTGTTCCTACAGCCTTGGTCTCCAGGATGCCGTCCATGGCTGTGTGCCCTCTTCCTGCCCTGCCCAGGCTTCCCAGTGCCACTCTGTCTACTGTTTCTATCCCAGGCTTGAGAGGAGGCCGTCGGGCTCCATGACAGTCTCTGCTGCTGCTGACCGTACACAGTAGGACTACATCCCTGGGTCTCACTGGGGCAGCGGCCCCCCTCGTAGGTGGCTGGAGGAGGGGTGCCACCACAACTACAATCTCTGTCCCTGCTCAGTCGAGGGTCAGCATCGTTGGAATTATCACTGTCCCCGTCCCTACTGAGGCCAGAGTCCCCGAAATCTCCTGTGTCACTGCTCAGCCTATGGGGGTCCTCGTGGTTGGAATTCCTGTTTAGCCTCGAGATCCCGTCCTTAGAAGAACCACAGTCAGTGTTACTGGGAGAGTCCCTTAATGATGATGATGAGGGTGGAGGTAAGGAGGATGAAGGTGCCGTCCTGACTGTGTGTCCGTCGGGGCTCAGTCCCACGCCGCTGTCGTTGTCATTATCCTCACTGTCACTGGCCAGATAGTCTATTGAGTAATCAGAGTCCGACGCAGACATCCTGCAACGGACAGCAGGGCTACGGGCTCTCATCCACTAGAGAGCATCACACACCTCCAACAGATAGCAGGGCGACGGGCTCTCATCCACTAGAGAGCATCACACACCTCCAACAGGGCTACGGGCTCTCATCCACTAGAGAGCATCACACACCTCCAACAGATAGCAGGGCTACGGGCTCTCATCCACTAGAGAGCATCACACATCCTCCAACGGATAGCAGGGCTACGGGCTCTCATCCACTAGAGAGCAGGGCGACGGGCTCTCATCCACTAGAGAGCAGGGCGACGGGCTCTCATCCACTAGAGAGCGTCACACCCCTGCAACACAATATACAGTACATTATCACACACCTGCAACACAATATACAGTACATTATCACACACCTGCAACACAATATACAGTACATTATCACACACCTGCAACACAATATACAGTACATTATTATCACACCCCTGCAGCACAATGTACAGTACATTATCATGCACCTGCAACACAATATACAGTACATTATCACACACCTGCAACACAATATACAGTACATTATCACACACCTCCAACACAATATACAGTACGTTATCACGCACCTGCAACACAATATACCGTACATTATCACACACCTGCAACACAATGTACAGTACATTATCACACACCTGCAACACAATATACAGTACATTATCACACACCTGCAACACAATATACAGTACATTATCATGCACCTGCAACACAATATACAGTACATTATCATGCACCTGCAACACAATATACAGTACATTATTATGAACCTGCAACACAATATACAGTACATTATCACACACCTGCAACACAATATACAGTACATTATCACACACCTGCAACACAATATACAGTACATTATCACACACCTGCAACACAATATACAGTACATTAATCATGCACCTGCAACACAATGTACAGCACATTATCACACACCTGCAACACAATATACAGTACATTATCACACACCTGCAACACAATATACAGTACATTATCACACACCTGCAACACAATGTACAGTACGTTATCATGCACCTGCAACACAATGTACAGCACATTATCACACACCTGCAACACAATATACAGTACATTATCACACACCTGCAACACAATATACAGTACATTATCACACACCTGCAACACAATATACAGTACATTATCACACACCTGCAACACAATATACAGTACATTATCATGCACCTGCAACACAATATACAGTACATTATCACACACCTGCAACACAATATACAGTACATTATCACACACCTGCAACACAATATACAGTACATTATCACACACCTGCAACACAATATACAGTACATTATCACACACCTGCAACACAATGTACAGTACATTATCACACACCTGCAACACAATATACAGTACATTATCACACACCTGCAACACAATATACAGTACATTAATCATGCACCTGCAACACAATGTACAGCACATTATCACACACCTGCAACACAATGTACAGTACATTATCACACACCTGCAACACAATGTACAGTACGTTATCATGCACCTGCAACACAATGTACAGTACATTATTATCACACCCTTGCAGCACAATGTACAGTACATTATCACACACCTGCAACACAATGTACAGTACGTTATCACGCACCTGCAACACAATGTACAGTACGTTATCATGCACCTGCAACACAATGTACAGTACGTTATCATGCACCTGCAACACAATATACAGTACATTATCACACACCTGCAACACAATGTACAGTACGTTATCACGCACCTGCAACACAATGTACAGCACATTATCACACACCTGCAACACAATATACAGTACATTATCACACACCTGCAACACAATATACAGTACATTATCACACACCTGCAACACAATATACAGTACATTATCACACACCTGCAACACAATATACAGTACATTATCACACACCTGCAACACAATATACAGTACATTATCACACACCTGCAACACAATATACAGTACATTATCACACACCTGCAACACAATATACAGTACATTATCACACACCTGCAACACAATATACAGTACATTATCACCATGAAGAGAGAAACACTTTGTAATTTGTTTAATCTAAGGGTTAAAAATAAACTCGGGGTGTGAGTTTCGTAAAATATATATATATATATATTTCTTAAAGGAACTCAGTCCAGCTTTAAACTTACTCCTCCTGAAAAGTGATAATAGTAGAATGTACAAGGAGACATTTCTAAATGGGGTATGCCATCATCAGCTCCTCTTGTCATGTTAGTCATTGTTCACATTAGAGAGATGTTTATAACTAGTCAGGAATGTCCAGATCAACCAGCCCATGGCCGTCTTTTTTACTTACTTATTTTTTAGCTCATAAATAATGTTGTAGTTTTTGAGTTACTTAAATATCACATTACATTTGACGAAATGTTTAGAATTGAAAGAAATAAGATTTAAACCTGCTAAATTGTCTCCGCCAACAAGAGGGGTGTGAACCATTTGGGGGGGGGGGGGGGGGGGGCCGTCTGTCTAGATAAATCAATCAATGTCAGAATTAGGTTTTCTTTGTATCTCCTTTTGGTATTCGGTAATAATTAGGCAGGTGACATTTGATCTAAATTGAGGTGAGTGCTAATGATCATCTTTAGTCTAGTGTTTTCCTTTATTAGCTGATCTGAACATTTTACTAACATGTTTATACCAGGCGATTTTGCACTTCAACCTGTTCCAACTCACGATCAAATAGCCTGTGAAGTGCCTGATAATCAATCGATGTGATTTTGTTTCATTGAATCTCTGTCTGTATATTTGGTTAATAGATCTCTGACTGGACAAGTGGAAGTGGTAGCTCATGTATTCGATCACTGATCACAGAAACATTCAGCATGCAATAATGAAGCCTAAATCAAGAGTATTATTGATCTATTGACTCGTAGTAGCCGTATATAGAGCCGAGGCTATTTTCCTATCTTCCCAAC
>NW_022262667.1:240000-242500 GCF_002021735.2 Oncorhynchus kisutch | reverse complement strand
CAGACAAGGCAGCAGATAGGCGATCTGATTGGTAGACCGACAGACTGACTAGACACAGACAAGGCAGCAGATGGGAGATCTGATTGGTAGACCAACAGACTGACTAGACACAGACAAGGCAGCAGATAGGAGATCTGATTGGTAGACCGACAGACTGACTAGACACAGACAAGGCAGCAGATAGGAGATCTGATTGGTTGACCGACAGACTGCTGAGGCAGTGGTGGACAAGGCAGCAGATAGGAGATCTGATTGGTTGACCAACAGACTGACTAGACACAAACAAGGCAGCAGATAGGAGATCTGATTGGTTGACCGACAGACTGACTAGACACAGACAAGGCAGCAGATAGGAGATCTGATTGGTTGACTGACAGACTGACTAGACACAGACAAGGCAGCAGATAGGAGATCTGATTGGTAGACCAACAGACTGCTGTGAAGGTGGAGATGTGGAGATGAATGATGGCACCGAACAGAGATGGTCGCCTCGCTTTGCGTTCTAGGGAACTAGAAGCACAAGCATTTCTCTACACTCGCATTAACATCTTCTAACTATGTGTATGTGACCAATAACATCTGCTAACCACGTGTATGTGACCAATAACATCTGCTAACCATGTGTATGTGACCAATAACATCTGCTAACCATGTGACCAATAACATCTACTAACCATGTGTATGTGACCAATAACATCTGCTAACCATGTGACCAATAACATCTACTAACCATGTGTATGTGATCAATAACATCTGCTAACCATGTGACCAATAACATCTACTAACCATGTGTATGTGACCAATAACATCTGTTAACCATGTGACCAATAACATCTGTTAACCATGTGTATGTGACCAATAACATCTGCTAACCATGTGACCAATAACATCTGCTAACCATGTGACCAATAACATATGCTAACCATGTGTATGTGACCATTAACATCTACTAACCATGTGTATGTGACCAATAACATCTGCTAACCATGTGTATGTGACCAATAACATCTGCTAACCATGTGTAGGTGACCATTTACATCTACTAACTATGTGTATTTGACCAATAACATCTGCTAACCATGTGACCAATAACATCTACTAACCATGTGTATGTGATCAATAACATCTGCTAACCATGTGACCAATAACATCTACTAACCATGTGTATGTGACCAATAACATCTGTTAACCATGTGACCAATAACATCTGTTAACCATGTGTATGTGACCAATAACATCTGCTAACCATGTGACCAATAACATCTGCTAACCATGTGACCAATAACATCTGCTAACCATGTGTATGTGACCAATAACATCTGCTAACCATGTGTAGGTGACCATTAACATCTGCTAACCATGTGTATGTGACCAATAACATCTGCTAACCATGTGTATGTGACCAATGACATCTGATAACCATGTGTATGTGACCAATAACATATGCTAACCATGTGTAGGTGACCAATAACATCTGATAACCACGTGTATGTGACCAATAACATCTGATAACCATGTGACCAATAACATCTGATAACCATGTGACCAATAACATCTGCTAACCATGTGTATGTGACCAATAACATCTGATAACCATGTGTAGGTGACCATTTACATCTACTAACCATGTGACCAATAACATCTGCTAACCGTGTGTATGTGACCAATAACATCTGCTAACCATGTGACCAATAACATCTACTAACCATGTGTATGTGACCAATAACATCTGCTAACCATGTGACCAATAACATCTGCTAACCATGTGTATGTGACCAATAACATCTGCTAACCAGGTGACCAATAACATCTACTAACCATGTGTATGTGACCAATAACATCTGCTAACCATGTGACCAATAACATCTACTAACCATGTGTATGTGACCAATAACATCTGCTAACCATGTGACCAATAACATCTGCTAACCATGTGTAGGTGACCAATAACATCTGCTAACCATGTGTAGGTGACCAATAACATCTGCTAACCATGTGACCAATAACATCTGCTAACCATGTGTATGTGACCAATAACATTTGATTTGATTACAGATGTTCATGTAGAACAAACCCTGCAGGCCTACAGTGGCCCAAATGGCAACCTATCCCCTAGGTAGTGCACTACTCTTGACCAGGGTCCATAGGGCTCTGGTCTAAAGTAGTGCACTATCTAGGTAATAGGGTACCATTTAGGCCACTATCTAAATACTCCAGTATTAGATGTAAAAGCAGTTCCCCTGTCCTCCCAGACTCACCAGCCCCTACACACACACACACACACACACGCACGCACGCACGCACGCGCGCGCACGCACGCACGCACGCACGCACGCACGCACGCACGCACGCACGCACGCACACACACACACACACACACACACACACACACACACACACACACACACACACTCACACTCACACTCACACTCACACACTCACACTCACACTCACACACACACAGAGAGGCCCTGGTGTCTGCTATCACCACTCTATACAG
>NW_022262667.1:192500-235000 GCF_002021735.2 Oncorhynchus kisutch | reverse complement strand
CAGGATAGAGAGGCAGGATAGAGAGGGGAGAGGGAGAGATGCAGGACAGAGAGGGAGAGAGGCAGGATAGAGAGGGAGAGAGGCAGGACAGAGAGGGAGAGAGGCAAGACAGAGAGAGGAGAGGGAGAGAGGCAGGAGAGAGAGGGAGAGAGGCGGGACAGAGAGAGGAGAGAGGCAGGACAGAGAGGGAGAGAGGCAGGACAGAGAGGGTGAGAGGCAGAATAGAGAGGGAGAGAGGCAGGACAGAGAGGAAGAGAGGCAGGACAGAGAGGGAGAGAGGCAGGACAGAGAAGGGAGAGGGAGAGAGGCAGGACAGAGAGGGGGAGAGGCAGGACAGAGAGGAAGAGAGGCAGGACAGAGAGGGAGAGAGGGAGAGAGGCAGGACAGAGAGGGAGAGAGGCAGGACAGAGAGGGAGAGAGGCAGGACAGAGAGGGAGAGAGGCAGGACAGAGAGGAAGAGAGGCAGAACAGAGAGGGAAAGAGGCAGGACAGAGAGGGAGAGAGGCAGGACAGAGAGGGAGAGAGGGAGAGATGCAGGACAGAGAGGAAGAGAGGCAGGATGGAGAGGGAGAGAGGCAGGACAGAGAGGGAGAGAGGCAGGACAGAGAAGGAGAGAGGGAGAAAGGCAGGACAGAGATGGAGAGAGGGAGAGAGGCAGGACAGAGAGGAAGAGAGGCAGGATGGAGAGGGAGAGAGGCAGGACAGAGAGGGAGAGAGGCAGGACAGAGAGGGAGAGAGGCAGGACAGAGAGGGAGAGAGGCAGGACAGAGAGGGAGAGAGGCAGGACAGAGAGGGAGATAGGCAGGACAGAGAGGGAGAGAGGCAGGACAGAGAGGGAGAGAGGCAGGACAGAGAGGGAGAGAGGCAGGACAGAGAGGGAGAGAGGCAGGACAGAGAGGAAGAGAGGCAGAACAGAGAGGGAAAGAGGCAGGACAGAGAGGGAGAGAGGCAGGACAGAGAGGGAGAGAGGGAGAGATGCAGGACAGAGAGGGAGAGAGGCAGGACAGAGAGGGAAAAGGCAGGACAGAGAGGGAGAGAGGCAGGACAGAGAAGGAGAGAGGGAGAAAGGCAGGACAGAGAGGGAGAGAGGGAGAGAGGCAGGACAGAGAGGAAGAGAGGCAGGACGGAGAGGGAGAGAGGCAGGACAGAGAGGGAGAGAGGCAGGACAGAGAGGGAGAGAGGCAGGACAGAGAGGGAGAGAGGCAGGACAGAGAGGGAGAGAGGCAGGACAGAGAGGGAGAGAGGCAGGACAGAGAGGAAGAGAGGCAGGACAGAGAGGGAGAGAGGCAGGACAGAGAGGGAAGAGGCAGGACAGAGAGGGAGAGAGGGAGAGAGGCAGGACAGAGAGGGAGAGAGGGAGAGAGGCAGGACAGAGAGGCAGGACGGAGAGGGAGAGAGGCAGGACAGAGAGGGAAAAGGCAGGACAGAGAGGGAGAGAGGCAGGACAAAGAGGGAAAAGGCAGGACAGAGAGGGAGAGAGGCAGGACAGAGAGGGAGAGAGGGAGAGAGGCAGGATAGAGAGGAAGAGAGGAGTAGAATGGAGCAGATCACAGTTGAATGTTTAATGACAGTGTGTTAGCTCCTGGAACACTGCCAGCCCAACTATGTCTGCTTGCCTGCCTGTGTGTCTACCCGCCCGCCCGCATTTCTGGGGCGGGCCAGGCTGAGTGTAGTCTAACATGTGACTGGGGGTATATTTCAACAGTGTTATGTAATCTCCACGGATGCCGCTCCCCCCCTCCCAGTCCCTCCCAGTCCCGTACAGCTGAGGCTGAGGAGGGCGGTCGGGAGGCAAATGATGCAGAAGAGGCGAACAGTAAATGTAATGTTCACATCTGACAGGGGTCATCCTGACTGACTGGGAGAGATTGTTACATAAGTCTAAATGGGCAGATATCTGGCAGATATTACAGTAGTTATTCGTGGGTGATACCTACTTATGGGTGGTACTCCCTTATGGGTGGTAGTTCCTTATGGGTGGTAGTTCCTTATGGGTGGTAGTTCCTTATGGGTGGTAGTTCCTTATGGGTGGTAGTTCCTTATGGGTGGTACTTCCTTATGGGTGGTAGTCCCTTATGGGTGGTACTTCCTTATGGGTGGTACTTCATTATGGGTGGTAGTTCCTTATGGGTGGTAGTTCCTTATGGGTGGTACTTCCGTATGGGTGGTACTTCCTTATGGGTGGTACTTCCTTATGGGTGGTACTTCCTTATGGGTGGTAGTTCCTTGTGGGCGGTAATTCCTTATGGGTGGTAGTTATTTATGGGTGGTACTTCCTTATGGGTTGTACTTCCTTATGGGTGGCAGTTATGGGTGGTATATGATGGTAGGGTGGTATAGTGTGGCAGTTATGTATGGGTGGTATAGGGTGGTTGTTCCTTATGGATGCTATGGGGCGGGTGTTCTTTATGGGTGGTAAATGGTACTAATTATGTATGGGTGGTATAGTGTGGTAGTTCCTTATGGGTGGCATAGGGCGGGTGTTCTTTATGGGTGGTATATGGTGGTAGTTATGTATGGGTGGTATAGTGTGGTAGTTCCTTATGGGTGGTATAGTGTGGTAGTTCCTAATGGGTGGTATAGGGTGGGTGTTCTTTATCGGTGGTAGGTATGGGTGGTATATGGTGGTAGGGTGGTATATTGTGGTAGTTATGTATGGGTGGTATAGGGTGGTAGTTCCTTATGGATGCTATAGGGTGGGTGTTCTTTATGGGTGGTATATGGTACTTGTTATGTATGGGTGGTGTAGTGTGGTAGTTCCTTATGGGTGGTATAGGGTGGGTGTTATTTATGGGTGGTATATGGTAGTAGTTATGTATGTGTGGTATAGTGTGGTAGTTCCTTATGGGTGGTATAGTGTGGTAGTTATGGGTGGTATATGGTGGTAGGGTGGTATATTGTGGTAGTTATGTATGGGTGGTATAGTGTGGTAGTTCCTTATGGGTGGTATAGGGTGGGTGTTTATGCGTGGCATACGGTGGCAGTTTTGTATGGGTGGTACAGGTTGGGTTGTTATTTATGGGTGGTAGTTCCCAATGGGTGGTATAGGGTGGCAGTTCATTATGGGTCGTATATTTAGTGTTTATGGGTGGTGTTGGGTGGCAGTTTGGGTTGTTTAGGGTGGTGTTCTTTATGGGTGGTATATTTGGTGGGTGGTATAGGGTGGTAGTTCGGGTGGTGTTCTGTATGGGTGGTAGAGGGGGGGAAGTAGGGTGGTTGAACTGAAACAGAACCCGTGTGGGTGGGAGGGGTTTAAAGCGTTTTAATTATTTTACAGCTGATTTTAGCCAAATAAGAGTTTTTCGTCAAATGTAAACCACCAAACGTACCCCTGTATTCGTTTGACCATCATATAGTGGTAAGGTGAGAAACGTATTTAGGAGGAAATTAAACAGTTTCTATATAATTCTGGATTAGACGGTGAAACGTTGAAACATTCTGTTGTTATTTTTTTCCACGTACAAAGTTAGGATTCTAGTGTTGTTTCTTCATTTCTGCTTCTGCACGACCTTTTTATCTACGAGGTGACGACAGTAAATGCGTTTTATTTGTAGAGCGCTTTCCATTACACGAAGAACTCCAAATGTTTTACAAATGAATGGGTGGGGAAAAGAACTGTTTTCCATACAGTGACATGTGACAAACTTCAATGTTTTATCATCAATAGAGGCAACTAGACTAGCTACATTATAGCTACATTATAGCTACATTATAGCTACGTTATAGCTACACTATAGCTACGTTATAGCTACGTTATAGCTACATTATAGCTACGCTATAGCTACGTTATAGCTACGTTATAGCTACATTATAGCTACATTATAGCTACGTTATAGCTACACTATAGCTACGTTATAGCTACACTATAGCTACGTTATAGCTACGTTATAGCTACATTATAGCTACGCTATAGCTACGTTATAGCTACGTTATAGCTACATTATAGCTACATTATAGCTACATTATAGCTACGTTATAGCTACACTATAGCTACTTTATAGCTACATTATAGCTACGCTATAGCTACGTTATAGCTACGTTATAGCTACATTATAGCTACATTATAGCTACGTTATAGCTACACTATAGCTACGTTATAGCTACATTATAGCTACATTATAGCTACACTATAGCTACATTATAGCTACGTTATAGCTACGTTATAGCTACATTATAGCTACGTTATAGCTACGTTATAGCTACATTATAGCTACATTATAGCTACGTTATAGCTAAACTATAGCTACGTTATAGCTACGTTATAGCTACACTATAGCTACGTTATAGCTACATTATAGCTACATTATAGCTACATTATAGCTACGTTATAGCTACATTATAGCTACGTTATAGCTACGTTATAGCTACGTTATAGCTACATTATAGCTACATTATAGCTACGTTATAGCTACATTATAGCTACATTATAGCTACATTATAGCTACGTTATAGCTAAATTATAGCTACACTATAGCTACGTTATAGCTACACTATAGCTACATTATAGCTACGTTATAGCTACATTATAGCTACGTTATAGCTACATTATGGCTACATTATAGCTACATTATAGTTACATTATAGCTACATTATAGCTACACTATAGCTACATTATAGCTACGTTATAGCTACATTATAGCTACATTATAGCTACACTATAGCTACGTTATAGTTACATTATAGCTACATTATAGCTACGTTATAGCTACATTATAGCTACACTATAGCTACGTTATAGCTACACTATAGCTACATTATAGCTACGTTATAGCTACATTATAGCTACGTTATAGCTACATTATGGCTACATTATAGCTACATTATAGTTACATTATAGCTACATTATAGCTACATTATAGCTACGTTATAGCTACGTTATAGCTACATTATAGCTACATTATAGCTACGTTATAGCTACATTATAGCTACACTATAGCTACATTATAGCTACGTTATAGCTACATTATAGCTACGTTATAGCTACACTATAGCTACGTTATAGTTACATTATAGCTACATTATAGCTACGTTATAGCTACATTATGGCTACATTATAGCTACATTATAGTTACATTATAGCTACATTATAGTTACATTATAGCTACATTATAGCTACACTATAGCTACATTATAGCTACGTTATAGCTACATTATAGCTACATTATAGCTACGTTATAGCTACATTATAGCTACATTATAGCTACATTATAGCTACATTATAGCTACATTATAGTTACATTATAGCTACATTATAGCTACACTATAGCTACATTATAGCTACGTTATAGCTACATTATAGCTACATTATAGCTACACTATAGCTACGTTATAGTTACATTATAGCTACGTTATAGCTACGTTATAGCTACGTTATAGCTACGTTATAGCTACACTATAGCTACATTATAGCTACATTATAGCTACACTATAGCTACATTATAGCTACGTTATAGCTACGTTATAGCTACGTTATAGCTACATTATAGCTACATTATAGCTACATTATAGCTACGTTATAGCTACATTATAGCTACACTATAGCTACGTTATAGCTACGTTATAGCTACATTATAGCTACATTATAGCTACATTATAGCTACATTATAGCTACACTATAGCTACATTATAGCTACACTATAGCTACGTTATAGCTACGTTATAGCTACATTATAGCTACGTTATAGCTACATTATGGCTACATTATAGCTACATTATAGCTACACTATAGCTACATTATGGCTACGTTATAGCTACATTATAGCTACATTATAGCTACACTATAGCTACATTATGGCTACGTTATAGCTACATTATAGCTACATTATAGCTACACTATAGCTACACTATAGCTACATTATAGCTACATTATAGCTACATTATAGCTACATTATAGCTACACTATAGCTACGTTATAGCTACATTATAGCTACATTATAGCTACGTTATAGCTACGTTATAGCTACATTATAGCTACATTATAGCTACGTTATAGCTACGTTATAGCTACGTTATAGCTACGCTATAGCTACCTTATAGCTACATTATAGCTACGTTATAGCTACATTATGGCTACATTATAGCTACATTATAGCTACACTATAGCTACATTATGGCTACGTTATAGCTACATTATAGCTACATTATAGCTACACTATAGCTACATTATGGCTACGTTATAGCTACATTATAGCTACATTATAGCTACGTTATAGCTACATTATAGCTACATTATAGCTACATTATAGCTACATTATAGCTACATTATAGTTACATTATAGCTACATTATAGCTACACTATAGCTACATTATAGCTACGTTATAGCTACATTATAGCTACATTATAGCTACACTATAGCTACGTTATAGTTACATTATAGCTACGTTATAGCTACGTTATAGCTACGTTATAGCTACGTTATAGCTACACTATAGCTACATTATAGCTACATTATAGCTACACTATAGCTACATTATAGCTACATTATAGCTACGTTATAGCTACGTTATAGCTACATTATAGCTACATTATAGCTACACTATAGCTACATTATAGCTACACTATAGCTACATTATAGCTACACTATAGCTACGTTATAGCTACGTTATAGCTACATTATAGCTACGTTATAGCTACATTATGGCTACATTATAGCTACATTATAGCTACACTATAGCTACATTATGGCTACGTTATAGCTACATTATAGCTACATTATAGCTACACTATAGCTACATTATGGCTACGTTATAGCTACATTATAGCTACATTATAGCTACACTATAGCTACACTATAGCTACATTATAGCTACATTATAGCTACATTATAGCTACACTATAGCTACGTTATAGCTACATTATAGCTACATTATAGCTACATTATAGCTACGTTATAGCTACATTATGGCTACATTATAGCTACATTATAGCTACACTATAGCTACATTATGGCTACGTTATAGCTACATTATAGCTACATTATAGCTACGTTATAGCTACATTATAGCTACATTATAGCTACATTATAGCTACACTATAGCTACGTTATAGCTACGCTATAGCTACCTTATAGCTACATTATAGCTACGTTATAGCTACATTATGGCTACATTATAGCTACATTATAGCTACACTATAGCTACATTATGGCTACGTTATAGCTACATTATAGCTACATTATAGCTACACTATAGCTACATTATGGCTACGTTATAGCTACATTATAGCTACATTATAGCTACGTTATAGCTACATTATAGCTACATTATAGCTACATTATAGCTACATTATAGCTACGTTATAGCTACATTATAGCTACACTATAGCTACGTTATAGCTACGTTATAGCTACATTATAGCTACATTATAGCTACATTATAGCTACATTATAGCTACACTATAGCTACATTATAGCTACACTATAGCTACGTTATAGCTACGTTATAGCTACATTATAGCTACGTTATAGCTACATTATGGCTACATTATAGCTACATTATAGCTACACTATAGCTACATTATGGCTACGTTATAGCTACATTATAGCTACATTATAGCTACACTATAGCTACATTATGGCTACGTTATAGCTACATTATAGCTACATTATAGCTACACTATAGCTACACTATAGCTACATTATAGCTACATTATAGCTACATTATAGCTACATTATAGCTACACTATAGCTACGTTATAGCTACATTATAGCTACATTATAGCTACGTTATAGCTACGTTATAGCTACATTATAGCTACATTATAGCTACGTTATAGCTACGTTATAGCTACGTTATAGCTACGCTATAGCTACCTTATAGCTACATTATAGCTACGTTATAGCTACATTATGGCTACATTATAGCTACATTATAGCTACACTATAGCTACATTATGGCTACGTTATAGCTACATTATAGCTACATTATAGCTACACTATAGCTACATTATGGCTACGTTATAGCTACATTATAGCTACATTATAGCTACGTTATAGCTACATTATAGCTACATTATAGCTACATTATAGCTACATTATAGCTACATTATAGTTACATTATAGCTACATTATAGCTACACTATAGCTACATTATAGCTACGTTATAGCTACATTATAGCTACATTATAGCTACACTATAGCTACGTTATAGTTACATTATAGCTACGTTATAGCTACGTTATAGCTACGTTATAGCTACGTTATAGCTACACTATAGCTACATTATAGCTACATTATAGCTACACTATAGCTACATTATAGCTACATTATAGCTACGTTATAGCTACGTTATAGCTACATTATAGCTACATTATAGCTACACTATAGCTACATTATAGCTACACTATAGCTACATTATAGCTACACTATAGCTACGTTATAGCTACGTTATAGCTACATTATAGCTACGTTATAGCTACATTATGGCTACATTATAGCTACATTATAGCTACACTATAGCTACATTATGGCTACGTTATAGCTACATTATAGCTACATTATAGCTACACTATAGCTACATTATGGCTACGTTATAGCTACATTATAGCTACATTATAGCTACACTATAGCTACACTATAGCTACATTATAGCTACATTATAGCTACATTATAGCTACACTATAGCTACGTTATAGCTACATTATAGCTACATTATAGCTACATTATAGCTACGTTATAGCTACATTATGGCTACATTATAGCTACATTATAGCTACACTATAGCTACATTATGGCTACGTTATAGCTACATTATAGCTACATTATAGCTACGTTATAGCTACATTATAGCTACATTATAGCTACATTATAGCTACACTATAGCTACGTTATAGCTACGCTATAGCTACCTTATAGCTACATTATAGCTACGTTATAGCTACATTATGGCTACATTATAGCTACATTATAGCTACACTATAGCTACATTATGGCTACGTTATAGCTACATTATAGCTACATTATAGCTACACTATAGCTACATTATGGCTACGTTATAGCTACATTATAGCTACATTATAGCTACGTTATAGCTACATTATAGCTACATTATAGCTACATTATAGCTACATTATAGCTACATTATAGTTACATTATAGCTACATTATAGCTACACTATAGCTACATTATAGCTACGTTATAGCTACATTATAGCTACATTATAGCTACACTATAGCTACGTTATAGTTACATTATAGCTACGTTATAGCTACGTTATAGCTACGTTATAGCTACGTTATAGCTACGTTATAGCTACACTATAGCTACATTATAGCTACATTATAGCTACACTATAGCTACATTATAGCTACATTATAGCTACGTTATAGCTACGTTATAGCTACATTATAGCTACATTATAGCTACATTATAGCTACGTTATAGCTACATTATAGCTACACTATAGCTACGTTATAGCTACGTTATAGCTACATTATAGCTACATTATAGCTACATTATAGCTACACTATAGCTACATTATAGCTACACTATAGCTACATTATAGCTACACTATAGCTACGTTATAGCTACGTTATAGCTACATTATAGCTACGTTATAGCTACATTATGGCTACATTATAGCTACATTATAGCTACACTATAGCTACATTATGGCTACGTTATAGCTACATTATAGCTACATTATAGCTACACTATAGCTACATTATGGCTACGTTATAGCTACATTATAGCTACATTATAGCTACACTATAGCTACACTATAGCTACATTATAGCTACATTATAGCTACATTATAGCTACATTATAGCTACACTATAGCTACGTTATAGCTACATTATAGCTACATTATAGCTACGTTATAGCTACGTTATAGCTACATTATAGCTACATTATAGCTACGTTATAGCTACGTTATAGCTACGTTATAGCTACGCTATAGCTACCTTATAGCTACGTTATAGCTACGTTATAGCTACACTATAGCTACACTATAGCTACACTATAGCTACATTATAGCCTCATTCTAGCTACGTTATAGCTACATTGCATGAAGACAGCCTATGCTTACTACCTGTGAGCTCCGTAGGTGTGACCATCAGTGACATTTTAAAAGTCAATACCAGGGTCAAGTAATGATCGTGGCCTTTCAGGCCAAAAAAATGTTGTGGAAGATGATGAATATTGTTTATAAATCCCGTGGGGACCTTCGGATCTCATTCCATCACTAACCACATCAACCACTCCTATCAGTGTTACAATGGCACCATTTTCCCCAAATTAATGTGTTATGGGCTTTACACCCCCGTTGCTCTATTATGGATTACTTAAATAAAATAGAATAACACGTTGTGGATAAAGAGTTACCTGTCTAACAGAACACAGAGGGTGTTCTAAAATGGAAGCCTCTCCATTAAAAAACACAGAGGTAAATTCAGGAATTCTCCAGGGTAGCTGTCTAGGCCCCTTACTTTGTTCAATCTTTACTAATGTCATGCCACTGGCTTTGAGTAACGCCAGTGTGTCTATGTACGCAGATGACTCACCACTGTACAAGTCAGCTACCACAGCAACTGAAATGACAACAACACTTAAGAAAGAGCTGCAGTTAGTTTCAGAATGGGGGAGAAGGAATACGTTAGTCCTAAATATTTCTAAAACTGAAAGCATTGTATTTGGGACAAACCATTCACTAAACCCTAAACCTCAACTAAATCTTGTAATGAATAATGTGAAAATTGAGCAAGTTGAAGAGACTAAACTGCTTCGACTAACCCTGGAGTGTAAACTGTCATGGTCAAAACATATTGATACAACAATAGCTAGGATGGGGAGAATTCTTGTTACGTCTACTCCCACTCCTCCCAATCAGGCGTTCGACGTCGCCGGTTTGCTAACCACTGGTCCTGGGAACCATCATTACGCGCACCTGGTATTCATCATTACGCGCACCTGGTATTCATCATTACCCGCACCTGGTATTCATCATTAGGCGCACCTGGCATTCATCATTACGTGCACCTGGCATTCATCATTACGCGCACCTGGTATTCATCATTAGGCGCACCTGGTATTCATCATTACGCGCACCTGGCATTCATCATTACGGGCACCTGGCGTTCATCATTACGCGCACCTGCGCTTCATCATTAGGCGCACCTGGACTCCATTACCTTACTCATTACCTCCCCTTTATCTGGCACTCCTTAGTCTCCTTCCCCAGGTAGTATTGTTTTCTGTTGTTAGTGTCTAGATGCTACTTCTACGTTGTATCATTCCATGTTACATGTTATATTTATCTTAGAACCTGCACCTGCTTCTCGGCTCCCAGCGTCTACGTTACAAGTCTGTCCATAAGAAAAGTGCTGCTCTGCCTTCTTAACAGCACTATCAACAAGACAAGTCCTACAGGCCCTAGTTTTGTCGCATCAGGACCACTGTTCAGTTGTGTGGTCAGGTGCCACGAAGAGATACTGGCCCTTGTATGTCCACAGAGAGCAAACATTAATAATACGCATTTTAATCTCTCCTGGCTAAAAGTGGAGGAGAGATTGACATCATCACTACTTGTATTTATGAGAGGTATTGGATGTGTTGAATGCACAGAGCTGTCTGTTTAAACTACTGGCACACAGCTTGAACACCCATGCATACCCCACAAGATATGCCACCAGAGGTCTCTTCACAGTCCCCAAGTCCAGAACAGACTATGGGAGGTGCACAGTACTACATAGAGCCATGACCACATGGAACTCTATTCCACATCAAGTAACTGATGTAAGCAGTAACATTAGATACATACAAATACACCTTATGAAAGAGTGGGGACTGTAAAGCAACGCAAACATAGACACATGCATACAGACACACAATAAAATATGAACAATACACCCATGTTATGAATACGTGTCAGTAGAGGAGAGGCCTGAGGGCTTAACACTTAATATGTTGTGAAATCTGTTATGCGTATGTTTTCTAAATATATAACTGTTTTAACATGGACACCAGAGAGAGTAGCCGGAGATCCATAATAAACCCCCAGAGAGAGTAGCTGGAGATCCCTAATAAACCCCCAGAGAGAGTAGCTGGAGATCTATAATAAACCCCCAGAGAGAGTAGCTGGAGATCCCTAATAAACCCCCAGAGAGAGTAGCTGGAGATCCATAAT
The DNA here is from genome assembly GCF_002021735.2 of Oncorhynchus kisutch. Lineage (NCBI taxonomy): Eukaryota > Metazoa > Chordata > Actinopteri > Salmoniformes > Salmonidae > Oncorhynchus > Oncorhynchus kisutch. The sequence goes on along the minus strand of NW_022262667.1, from coordinate 222,877 downwards.
AAACCCCCAGAGAGAGTAGCTGGAGATCCATAATAAACCCCCAGAGAGAGTAGCTGGAGATCCCTAATAAACCCCCAGAGAGAGTAGCTGGAGATCCATAATAAACCCCCAGAGAGAGTAGCTGGAGATCCATAATAAACCCCCAGAGAGAGTAGCTGGAGATCCATAATAAACCCCCAGAGAGAGTAGCTGGAGATCCATAATAACCCCCAGAGAGAGTAGCTGGAGATCCATAATAAACCCCCAGAGAGAGTAGCTGGAGATCCATAATAAACCCCCAGAGAGAGTAGCTGGAGATCCCTAATAAACCCCCAGAGAGAGTAGCTGGAGATCCATAATAAACCCCCAGAGAGAGTAGCTGGAGATCCATAATAAACCCCCAGAGAGAGTAGCTGGAGATCCATAATAAACCCCCAGAGAGAGTAGCTGGAGATCCATAATAAACCCCCAGAGAGAGTAGCTGGAGATCCCTAATAAACCCCCAGACAGAGTAGCTGGAGATCCATAATAAACCCCCAGAGAGAGTAGCTGGAGATCCATAATAAACCCCCAGAGAGAGTAGCTGGAGATCCATAATAAACCCCCAGAGAGAGTAGCTGGAGATCTATAATAAACCCCCAGAGAGAGTAGCTGGAGATCCATAATAAACCCCCAGAGAGAGTAGCTGGAGATCCATAATAAACCCACCAGAGAGAGTAGCTGGAGATCCATAATAAACCCCCAGAGAGAGTAGCTGGAGATCCCTAATAAACCCCCAGAGAGAGTAGCTGGAGATCCATAATAAACCCCCAGAGAGAGTAGCTGGAGATCTATAATAAACCCCCAGAGAGAGTAGCTGGAGATCCATAATAAACCCCCAGAGAGAGTAGATGGAGATCCCTAATAAACCCCCAGAGAGAGTAGCTGGAGATCCCTAATAAACCCCCAGAGAGAGTAGCTGGAGATCCATAATAAATCCCCAGAGAGAGTAGCTGGAGATCCATAATAAACCCCCAGAGAGAGTAGCTGGAGATCTATAATAAACCCCCAGAGAGAGTAGCTGGAGATCCATAATAAACCCCCAGAGAGAGTAGCTGGAGATCCATAATAAACCCCCAGAGAGAGTAGCTGGAGATCCATAATAAACCCCCAGAGAGAGTAGCTGGAGATCCATAATAAACCCCCAGAGAGAGTAGCTGGAGATCCATAATAAACCCCCAGAGAGAGTAGCTGGAGATCCATAATAAACCCCCAGAGAGAGTAGCTGGAGATCCCTAATAAACCCCCAGAGAGAGTAGCTGGAGATCCATAATAAACCCCCAGAGAGAGTAGCTGGAGATCCATAATAAACCCCCAGAGAGAGTAGCTGGAGATCCCTAATAAACCCCCAGAGAGAGTAGCTGGAGATCCATAATAAACCCCCAGAGAGAGTAGCTGGAGATCCATAATAAACCCCCAGAGAGAGTAGCTGGAGATCCATAATAAACCCCCAGAGAGAGTAGCTGGAGATCCATAATAAACCCCCAGAGAGAGTAGCTGGAGATCCATAATAAACCCCCAGAGAGAGTAGCTGGAGATCCATAATAAACCCCCAGAGAGAGTAGCTGGAGATCCCTAATAAACCCCCAGAGAGAGTAGCTGGAGATCCATAATAAACCCCCAGAGAGAGTAGCTGGAGATCCATAATAAACCCCCAGAGAGAGTAGCTGGAGATCCATAATAAACCCCCAGAGAGAGTAGCTGGAGATCCATAATAAACCCCCAGAGAGAGTAGCTGGAGATCCATAATAAACCCCCAGAGAGAGTAGCTGGAGATCCATAATAAACCCCCAGAGAGAGTAGCTGGAGATCCATAATAAACCCCCAGAGAGAGTAGCTGGAGATCCATAATAAACCCCCAGAGAGAGTAGCTGGAGATCCATAATAAACCCCCAGAGAGAGTAGCTGGAGATCTATAATAAACCCCCAGAGAGAGTAGCTGGAGATCCCTAATAACCCCCAGAGAGAGTAGCTGGAGATCTATAATAAACCCCCAGAGAGAGTAGCTGGAGATCCATAATAAACCCCCAGAGAGAGTAGCTGAAGATCCATAATAAACCCCCAGAGAGAGTAGCTGGAGATCCATAATAAACCCCCAGAGAGAGTAGCTGGAGATCCATAATAAACCCCCAGAGAGAGTAGCTGGAGATCCATAATAAACCCCCAGAGAGAGTAGCTGGAGATCCATAATAAACCCCCAGAGAGAGTAGCTGGAGATCTATAATAAACCCCCAGAGAGAGTAGCTGGAGATCCCTAATAAACCCCCAGAGAGAGTAGCTGGAGATCCATAATAAACCCCCAGAGAGAGTAGCTGGAGATCCATAATAAACCCCCAGAGAGAGTAGCTGGAGATCCATAATAAACCCCCAGAGAGAGTAGCTGGAGATCCATAATAAACCCCCAGAGAGAGTAGCTGGAGATCTATAATAAACCCCCAGAGAGAGTAGCTGGAGATCCATAATAAACCCCCAGAGAGAGTAGCTGGAGATCCATAATAAACCCCCAGAGAGAGTAGCTGGAGATCCCTAATAAACCCCCAGAGAGAGTAGCTGGAGATCCCTAATAAACCCCCAGAGAGAGTAGCTGGAGATCCATAATAAACCCCCAGAGAGAGTAGCTGGAGATCCATAATAAACCCCCAGAGAGAGTAGCTGGAGATCCATAATAAACCCACCAGAGAGAGTAGCTGGAGATCCATAATAAACCCCCAGAGAGAGTAGCTGGAGATCCATAATAAACCCCCAGAGAGAGTAGCTGGAGATCCACAATAAACCCCCAGAGAGAGTAGCTGGAGATCCATAATAAACCCCCCAGAGAGAGTAGCTGGAGATCCATAATAAACCCCCAGGGAGAGTAGCTGGAGATCCATAATAAACCCCAGAGAGAGTAGCTGGAGATCCATAATAAACCCCCAGAGAGAGTAGCTGGAGATCCCTAATAAACCCCCAGAGAGAGTAGCTGGAGATCCCTAATAAACCCCCAGAGAGAGTAGCTGGAGATCCATAATAAACCCCCAGAGAGAGTAGCTGGAGATCCATAATAAACCCCCAGAGAGAGTAGCTGGAGATCCATAATAAACCCACCAGAGAGAGTAGCTGGAGATCCATAATAAACCCCCAGAGAGAGTAGCTGGAGATCCATAATAAACCCCCAGAGAGAGTAGCTGGAGATCCATAATAAACCCCCCAGAGAGAGTAGCTGGAGATCCATAATAAACCCACAGGGAGAGTAGCTGGAGATCCATAATAAACCCCCAGAGAGAGTAGCTGGAGATCCATAATAAACCCCCAGAGAGAGTAGCTGGAGATCCATAATAAACCCCCAGAGAGAGTAGCTGGAGATCCATAATAAACCCCCAGAGAGAGTAGCTGGAGATCCATAATAAACCCCCAGAGAGAGTAGCTGGAGATCAATAATAAACACCCAGAGAGAGTAGCTGGAGATCCATAATAAACCCCCAGAGAGAGTAGCTGGAGATCTATAATAAACCCCCAGAGAGAGTAGCTGGAGAACCATAATAAACCCCCAGAGAGAGAAGCTGGAGATCCATAATAAACCCCCAGAGAGAGTAGCTGGAGATCCATAATAAACCCCCAGAGAGAGTAGCTGGAGATCCATAATAAACCCCCAGAGAGAGTAGCTGGAGATCCATAATAAACCCCCAGAGAGAGTAGCTGGAGATCCATAATAAACCCCCAGAGAGAGTAGCTGGAGATCTATAATAAACCCCCAGAGAGAGTAGATGGAGATCCCTAATAAACCCCCAGAGAGAGTAGCTGGAGATCCCTAATAAACCCCCAGAGAGAGTAGCTGGAGATCCATAATAAACCCCCAGAGAGAGTAGCTGGAGATCCATAATAAACCCCCAGAGAGAGTAGCTGGAGATCTATAATAAACCCCCAGAGAGAGTAGCTGGAGATCCATAATCAACCCCCAGAGAGAGTAGCTGGAGATCCATAATAAACCCCCAGAGAGAGTAGCTGGAGATCCCTAATAAACCCCCAGAGAGAATAGCTGGAGATCCCTAATAAACCCCCAGAGAGAGTAGCTGGAGATCCATAATAAACCCCCAGAGAGAGTAGCTGGAGATCCATAATAAACCCCCAGAGAGAGTAGCTGGAGATCCATAATAAACCCACCAGAGAGAGTAGCTGGAGATCCATAATAAACCCCCAGAGAGAGTAGCTGGAGATCCATAATAAACCCCCAGAGAGAGTAGCTGGAGATCCACAATAAACCCCCAGAGAGAGTAGCTGGAGATCCATAATAAACCCCCAGAGAGAGTAGCTGGAGATCCATAATAAACCCCCAGAGAGAGTAGCTGGAGATCCCTAATAAACCCCCAGAGAGAGTAGCTGGAGATCCCTAATAAACCCCCAGAGAGAGTAGCTGGAGATCCATAATAAACCCCCAGAGAGAGTAGCTGGAGATCCATAATAAACCCCCAGAGAGAGTAGCTGGAGATCCATAATAAACCCACCAGAGAGAGTAGCTGGAGATCCATAATAAACCCCCAGAGAGAGTAGCTGGAGATCCATAATAAACCCCCAGAGAGAGTAGCTGGAGATCCATAATAAACCCCCCAGAGAGAGTAGCTGGAGATCCATAATAAACCCACAGGGAGAGTAGCTGGAGATCCATAATAAACCCCCAGAGAGAGTAGCTGGAGATCCATAATAAACCCCCAGAGAGAGTAGCTGGAGATCCATAATAAACCCCCAGAGAGAGTAGCTGGAGATCCATAACAAACCCCCAGAGAGAGTAGCTGGAGATCCATAATAAACCCCCAGAGAGAGTAGCTGGAGATCAATAATAAACACCCAGAGAGAGTAGCTGGAGATCCATAATAAACCCCCAGAGAGAGTAGCTGGAGATCTATAATAAACCCCCAGAGAGAGTAGCTGGAGATCCATAATAAACCCCCAGAGAGAGTAGCTGGAGATCCATAATAAACCCCCAGAGAGAGTAGCTGGAGATCCATAATAAACCCCCAGAGAGAGTAGCTGGAGATCCATAATAAACCCCCAGAGAGAGTAGCTGGAGATCCCTAATAAACCCCCAGAGAGAGTAGCTGGAGATCCATAATAAACCCCCAGAGAGAGTAGCTGGAGATCCATAATAAACCCCCAGAGAGAGTAGCTGGAGATCTATAATAAACCCCCAGAGAGAGTAGCTGGAGATCCATAATAAACCCCCAGAGAGAGTAGCTGGAGATCCATAATAAACCCCCAGAGAGAGTAGCTGGAGATCCCTAATAAACCCCCAGAGAGAGTAGCTGGAGATCCATAATAAACCCCCAGAGAGAGTAGCTGGAGATCCATAATAAACCCCCAGAGAGAGTAGCTGGAGATCCATAATAAACCCCCAGAGAGAGTAGCTGGAGATCCATAATAAACCCCCAGAGAGAGTAGCTGGAGATCCCTAATAAACCCCCAGAGAGAGTAGCTGGAGATCCATAATAAACCCCCAGAGAGAGTAGCTGGAGATCCATAATAAACCCCCAGAGAGAGTAGCTGGAGATCCATAATAAACCCCCAGAGAGAGTAGCTGGAGATCCATAATAAACCCCCAGAGAGAGTAGCTGGAGATCCATAATAAACCCCCAGAGAGAGTAGCTGGAGATCCATAATAAACCCCCAGAGAGAGTAGCTGGAGATCCATAATAAACCCCCAGAGAGAGTAGCTGGAGATCCATAATAAACCCCCAGAGAGAGTAGCTGGAGATCCATAATAAACCCCCAGAGAGAGTAGCTGGAGATCCCTAATAAACCCCCAGAGAGAGTAGCTGGAGATCCATAATAAACCCCCAGAGAGAGTAGCTGGAGATCCATAATAAACCCCCAGAGAGAGTAGCTGGAGATCTATAATAAACCCCCAGAGAGAGTAGCTGGAGATCCATAATAAACCCCCAGAGAGAGTAGCTGGAGATCCATAATAAACCCCCAGAGAGAGTAGCTGGAGATCCCTAATAAACCCCCAGAGAGAGTAGCTGGAGATCCATAATAAACCCCCAGAGAGAGTAGCTGGAGATCCATAATAAACCCCCAGAGAGAGTAGCTGGAGATCCATAATAAACCCCCAGAGAGAGTAGCTGGAGATCCATAATAAACCCCCAGAGAGAGTAGCTGGAGATCCATAATAAACCCCAGAGAGAGTAGCTGGAGATCCATAATAAACCCCCAGAGAGAGTAGCTGGAGATCCATAATAAACCCCCAGAGAGAGTAGCTGGAGATCCATAATAAACCCCCAGAGAGAGTAGCTGGAGATCCATAATAAACCCCCAGAGAGAATAGCTGGAGATCCATAATAAACCCCCAGAGAGAGTAGCTGGAGATCCATAATTAACCCCCAGAGAGAGTAGCTGGAGATCCATAACAAACCCCCAGGGAGAGTAGCTGGAGATCCATAATAAACCCCCAGAGAGATTAGCTGGAGATCCATAATAAACCCCCAGAGAGAGTAGCTGGAGATCCATAATAAACCCCCAGGGAGAGTAGCTGGAGTTCCATAATAAACCCCCAGAGAGAGTAGCTGGAGATCCATAATAAACCCCCAGAGAGAGTAGCTGGAGATCCATAATAAACCCCCAGAGAGAGTAGCTGGAGATCCATAATAAACCCCTAGAGAGAGTAGCTGGAGATCCTAATAAACCCCCAGAGAGAGTAGCTGGAGATCCATAATAAACCCCCAGAGAGAGTAGCTGGAGATCCATAATAAACCCCCAGAGAGAGTAGCTGGAGATCCATAATAAACCCCCAGAGAGAGTAGCTGGAGATCCATAATAAACCCCCAGGGAGAGTAGCTGGAGATCCATAATAAACCCCCAGAGAGAGTACCTGGAGATCCATAATAAACCCCCCAGAGAGAGTAGCTGGAGATCCATAATAAACCCCCAGAGAGAGTAGATGGAGATCCATAATAAACCCCCAGAGAGAGTAGCTGGAGATCCATAATAAACCCCCAGGGAGAGTAGCTGGAGATCCATAATAAACCCCCAGGGAGATTAGCTGGAGATCCATAATAAACCCCCAGAGAGAGTAGCTGGAGATCCATAATAAACCCCCAGAGAGAGTAGCTGGAGATCCATAATAAACCCCCAGAGAGAGTAGCTGGAGATCCATAATAAACCCCCAGGGAGAGTAGCTGGAGATCCATAATAAACCCCCAGAGAGAGTAGCTGGAGATCCATAATAAACCCCCAGAGAGAGTAGCTGGAGATCCATAATAAACCCCCAGAGAGAGTAGCTGGAGATCCATAATAAACCCCCAGAGAGAGTAGCTGGAGATCCATAATAAACCCCCAGGGAGAGTAGCTGGAGATCCATAATAAACCCCCAGAGAGAGTAGCTGGAGATCCATAATAAACCCCCCAGAGAGAGTAGCTGGAGATCCATAATAAACCCCCAGAGAGAGTAGCTGGAGATCCATAATAAACCCCCAGAGAGAGTAGCTGGAGATCCATAATAAACCCCCAGAGAGAGTAGCTGGAGATCCATAATAAACCCCCAGGGAGAGTAGCTGGAGATCCATAATAAACCCCCAGAGAGAGTAGCTGGAGATCCATAATAAACCCCCAGAGAGAGTAGCTGGAGATCCATAATAAACCCCCAGGGAGAGTAACTGGAGATCCATAATAAACCCCCAGAGAGAGTAGCTGGAGATCCATAATAAACCCCCAGGAAGAGTAGCTGGAGATCCATAATACCCCCCCAGAGACTAGCTGGAGATCCATAATAAACCCCCTGGGAGAGTAGCTGGAGATCCATAATAAACCCCCAGGGAGAGTAGCTGGAGATCCATAATAAACCCCCAGAGAGAGTATCTGGAGATCCATAATAAACCCCAGGAAGAGTAGCTGCTGCCTTGGCAGGAACTAATGGGGATCCATAATAAACCCCTAGAGAGAGTAGCTGGAGATCCATAATAAACCCCCAGAGAGAGTAGCTGGAGATCCATAATAAACCCCCAGAGAGAGTAGCTGGAGATCCATAATAAACCCCCAGGGAGAGTAGCTGGAGATCCATAATAAACCCCCAGAGAGAGTAGCTGGAGATCCATAATAAACCCCCAGAGAGAGTAACTGGAGATCCATAATAAACCCCCAGAGAGAGTAGCTGGAGATCCATAATAAACCCCCAGGAAGAGTAGCTGGAGATCCATAATACCCCCCCAGAGACTAGCTGGAGATCCATAATAAACCCCCTGGGAGAGTAGGTGGAGATCCATAATAAACCCCCAGGGAGAGTAGCTGGAGATCCATAATAAACCCCCAGAGAGAGTAGCTGGAGATCCATAATAAACCCCAGGAAGAGTAGCTGCTGCCTTGGCAGGAACTAATGGGGATCCATAATAAACCCCCAGGGAGAGTAGCTGCTGCCTTGGCAGGAACTAATGGGGATCCATAATAAACCCCAGGAAGAGTAGCTGCTGTCTTGGCAGGAACTAATGGGGATCAATAATAAACCCCAGGAAGAGTAGCTGCTGCCTTGGCAGGAACTAATGGGGATCTATAATAAACCCCAGGAAGAGTAGCTGCTGCCTTAGTAGGAACTAATGGGGATCCATAATAAACCCCAGGAAGAGTAGCTGCCGCCTTGGTAGGAACTAATGGGGATCCATAATAAACCCCAGGAAGAGTAGCTGCCGCCTTGGCAGGAACTAATGGGGATCCATAATAAACCCCAGGAAGAGTAGCTGCTGATCCATTATAAATACATATTGCACTACTATAGACCAGAGCCCTATTCCCTATATAGTGGTACTACTATAGACCAGAGGCCTATTCCCTATATAGTGGTACTACTATAGACCAGAGTCCTATTCCCTATATAGTGGTACTACTATAGACCAGAGCCCTATTCCCTATATAGTGGTACTACTATAGACCAGAGTCCTATTCCCTATATAGTGCACTACTATAGACCAGAGTAGAGTTTGTAGAGTCTCTGACACGATGAATTGAAGCTGCTCCGAGGGCAAAAGGGGATGTAACTAAATATTAAGGTGTTCCTAATGTTTTGTGCGCTCAGTGTACGTCCTCTTGGGGTGGTTTGATGTATTTCAAACCAAAACCAACACGGAGGACAACGCTAGATGAATCTGGTTTGGACTCGGTGTGAGATTAAGTGTTGATAAAGGAATCTGACCCTTGCCGACCTCAAGGCTTCATGCGCCATGTAGCTTGTTGTTGTTCACTCCGTCTAGACGAGAACGTCCAGAATTATGTGTTTGTCCTTGAGCCCCCCCCCCCCCCACACCCCCCACACACCAACTCCCCCCTGCAGCCTGCATCAGACTAAGGCTCTGTCCCAAATCACACCCTATTCACCATATATAGTTCACTACTGTTGACCAAAGCCCTATAGGCCCTGGTCAAAAGTAGTGCACTACAATAGGGAATAGGGTGTAATTTGAGCCCCTGATACCACTCCCCTGCTGCCTACAAGCCTCAGACTAAGTGCTGTTGTTGGCAGAGCTTTACGATCACCTTCACGATAGTAACTAGTGGGCAGGAGAAGCAGAGGAGACACATAGGGTGTGTCCAAAAAAGGGCACTCTATTCTCTACGTAGTGCACTACCGATTCTAATCAAAAGTAGGGCACTGTATAGGGAACAGGGTTCCATTTGGCATGCACTCGTTACTAACCGCAGAGAAGCTTCTAGAAAGCCTTCCTGTCAGTTGTTAAGGTGGCAGCACAGTAGGTTATGACTAGGTACTACTGTTGGTGTCGTGTATAAGACAGGGTCTAGGCTACACCTGCAGACGGCTGATCTGTCATCATGTGTTGACCCTGGCCTGAGGGACGGTGAATGAGGATCTGTCATCCTGTGTTGACGGTGAATGAGGATCTGTCATCCTGTGTTGACGGTGAATGAGGATCTGTCATCCTGTGTTGACCCTGGCCTGAGGGACAGTGAATGAGGATCTGTCATCCTGTGTTGACCCTGGCCTGAGGGACGGTGAATGAGGATCTGTCATCCTGTGTTGACCCTGGCCTGAGGGACAGTGAATGAGGATCTGTCATCATGTGTTGACCCTGGCCTGAGGGACAGTGAATGAGGATCTGTCATCCTGTGTTGACCCTGGCCTGAGGGACAGTGAATGAGGATCTGTCATCCTGTGTTGACCCTGGCCTGAGGGACAGTGAATGAGGATCTGTCATCATGTGTTGACCCTGGCCTGAGGGAAGGTGAATGAGGATCTGTCATCCTGTGTTGACCCTGGCCTGAGGGACAGTGAATGAGGATCTGTCATCCTGTGTTGACCCTGGCCTGAGGGACAGTGAATGAGGATCTGTCATCATGTGTTGACCCTGGCCTGAGGGAAGGTGAATGAGGATCTGTCATCCTGTGTTGACCCTGGCCTGAGGAACAGTGAATGAGGATCTGTCATCCTGTGTTGACCCTGGCCTGAGGGAAGGTGAATGAGGATCTGTCATCATGTGTTGACTCTGGCCTGAGGGACAGTGAATGAGGATCTGTCATCATGTGTTGATCCTGGCCTGAGGGACAGTGAATGAGGATCTGTCATCATGTGTTGACGGTATATGAGGATCTGTCATCATGTGTTGACCCTGGCCTGAGGGACGGTGAATGAGGATCTGTCATCATGTGTTGACCCTGGCCTGAGGGACGGTGAATGAGGATCTGTCATCCTGTGTTGACGGTGAATGAGGATCTGTCATCCTGTGTTGACGGTGAATGAGGATCTGTCATCCTGTGTTGACCCTGGCCTGAGGGACAGTGAATGAGGATCTGTCATCCTGTGTTGACCCTGGCCTGAGGGACGGTGAATGAGGATCTGTCATCCTGTGTTGACCCTGGCCTGAGGGACAGTGAATGAGGATCTGTCATCATGTGTTGACCCTGGCCTGAGGGACAGTGAATGAGGATCTGTCATCCTGTGTTGACCCTGGCCTGAGGGACAGTGAATGAGGATCTGTCATCCTGTGTTGACCCTGGCCTGAGGGACAGTGAATGAGGATCTGTCATCATGTGTTGACCCTGGCCTGAGGGAAGGTGAATGAGGATCTGTCATCCTGTGTTGACCCTGGCCTGAGGGACAGTGAATGAGGATCTGTCATCCTGTGTTGACCCTGGCCTGAGGGACAGTGAATGAGGATCTGTCATCATGTGTTGACCCTGGCCTGAGGGAAGGTGAATGAGGATCTGTCATCCTGTGTTGACCCTGGCCTGAGGAACAGTGAATGAGGATCTGTCATCCTGTGTTGACCCTGGCCTGAGGGAAGGTGAATGAGGATCTGTCATCATGTGTTGACTCTGGCCTGAGGGACAGTGAATGAGGATCTGTCATCATGTGTTGATCCTGGCCTGAGGGACAGTGAATGAGGATCTGTCATCATGTGTTGACGGTATATGAGGATCTGTCATCATGTGTTGACCCTGGCCTGAGGGACGGTGAATGAGGATCTGTCATCATGTGTTGACCCTGGCCTGAGGGACGGTGAATGAGGATCTGTCATCCTGTGTTGACCCTGGCCTGAGGGACAGTGAATGAGGATCTGTCATCCTGTGTTGACCCTGGCCTGAGGGACTGTGAATGAGGATCTGTCATCCTGTGTTGACCCTGGCCTGAGGGAAGGTGAATGAGGATCTGTCATCATGTGTTGATCCTGGCCTGAGGGACAGTGAATGAGGATCTGTCATCATGTGTTGACGGTGAATGAGGATCTGTCATCCTGTGTTGACCCTGGCCTGAGGGACGGTGAATGAGGATCTGTCACCATGTGTTGACGGTATATGAGGATCTGTCATCATGTGTTGACCCTGGCCTGAGGGACAGTGAATGAGGATCTGTCATCATGTGTTGACCCTGGCCTGAGGGACAGTGAATGAGGATCTGTCATCATGTGTTGACCCTGGCCTGAGGGACAGTGAATGAGGATCTGTCATCATGTGTTGACCCTGGCCTGAGGGAAGGCGAATGAGGATCTGTCATCATGTGTTGACTCTGGCCTGAGGGACGGTGAATGAGGATCTGTCATCATGTGTTGACCCTGGCCTGAGGGAAGGTGAATGAACCAATACATTCAGGGACATGTCACGTAATAACAAGATTCAATTTTCCAAGAATGATGTGTGACAGCTTTCCATATAGCAAGTAGTCTGACACACCACAGAGCTCTGATGAAAGATGTCAGTTAATCTTTATAGTGTGGGTCACGTGAAATGTTGGAAAAGTACGTCTGGAATAGAAACCGTTGTCCTGACAACTCAATCTACAACAATAATCTGATGAACTTGGAGTCCTCTGAGGAGAACACGCGGTTCATACTCACCTCTTATCAACGTTCTGCCCTTCGGACAAAAATGTCTCCCCTCCCCATGGTCCTCACAGCACATAACGAGGCAGATAACACTTCATAAAGCCCTCGTTTCAGGAGTACATTCATTGTGTGTGTGTGTGTGTGTGTGTGTGTGTGTGTGTGTGTGTGTGTGTGTGTGTGTGTGTGTGTGTGTGTGTGTGTGTGTGTGTGTGTGTGTGTGTGTGTGTGTGAGAGAGATACAGTGCTCTCTGTTGCGATCACATTCCATGTGATGACTCCTAGATGGAGCCTGGAGGCAGATCCTGGTTAATGACAGTGTGTCAGTTCCCTGATAGGAATAACCAGAAGACTGGGCTCAAATTAGACAAACACTGATTAAAAGAGTGTGTGTTAACCTTGTGTGGTGTGTGTTTACCCTGTGTGTAGAGTGTTTACCCTGTGTGTAGAGTGTTTACCCTGTGTGTAGAGTGTTTACCCTGTGTGTAGAGTGTTTACCCTGTGTGTAGTGTGTTAACCCTGTGTGTAGTGTGTAGAGTGTTAACCCTGTGTGTAGAGTGTTTACCCTGTGTGTAGTGTGTTAACCCTGTGTGTAGAGTGTTTACCCTGTGTGTAGAGTGTTTAACCTGTGTGTAGAGTGTTTACCCTGTGTGGAGTGTGTGGAGTGTTAACCCTGTGTGTAGTGTGTTAACCCTGTGTGTAGAGTGTTAACCCTGTGTGCAGAGTGTTTACCCTGTGTGTAGTGTGTAGAGTGTTAACCCTGTGTGTAGAGTGTTAACCCTGTGTGTATAGTGTTTACCCTGTGTGTAGAGTGTTAACCCTGTGTGTAGAGTGTTAACCCTGTGTGTATAGTGTTTGCCCTGTGTGTAGAGTGTTTACCCTGTGTGTAGAGTGTTAACCCTGTGTGTAGTGTTAGCCCTGTGTGTATAGTGTTTACCCTGTGTGTAGAGTGTTTACCCTGTGTGTAGAGTGTTAACCCTGTGTGTAGTGTTAGCCCTGTGTGTAGTGTGTTTACCCTGTGTGTAGAGTGTTAACCCTGTGTGTAGTGTGTAGAGTGTTAACCCTGTGTGTAGAGTGTTAACCCTGTGTGTATAGTGTTTACCCTGTGTGTAGAGTGTTAACCCTGTGTGTAGAGTGTTAACCCTGTGTGTATAGTGTTTACCCTGTGTGTAGAGTGTTAACCCTGTGTTTAGTGTGTTTACCCTGTGTGTAGAGTGTTAACCCTGTGTGCAGAGTGTTTACCCTGTGTGTAGTGTGTAGAGTGTTAACCCTGTGTGTAGAGTGTTAACCCTGTGTGTATAGTGTTTAACCTGTGTGTAGAGTGTTTACCCTGTGTGGAGTGTTAACCCTGTGTGTAGTGTGTTAACCCTGTGTGTAGAGTGTTAACCCTGTGTGCAGAGTGTTTACCCTGTGTGTAGTGTGTAGAGTGTTAACCCTGTGTGTAGAGTGTTAACCCTGTGTGTAGTGTGTTAACCCTGTGTGTAGAGTGTTTACCCTGTGTGTAGTGTGTTTACCCTGTGTGTAGTGTGTTTACCCTGTGTGTAGAGTGTTTACCCTGTGTGGAGTGTGTGGAGTGTTAACCCTGTGTGTAGTGTGTTAACCCTGTGTGTAGAGTGTTAACCCTGTGTGCAAAAGTGTTTACCCTGTGTGTAGTGTGTAGAGTGTTAACCCTGTGTGTAGTGTTAACCCTGTGTGTAGTGTTAACCCTGTGTGTAGTGTGTTTACCCTGTGTGTAGAGTGTTAACCCTGTGTGTAGTGTGTAGAGTGTTAACCCTGTGTGTAGAGTGTTAACCCTGTGTGTATAGTGTTTACCCTGTGTGTAGAGTGTTAACCCTGTGTGTAGAGTGTTAACCCTGTGTGTATAGTGTTTACCCTGTGTGTAGAGTGTTAACCCTGTGTGTAGAGTGTTTACCCTGCGTGTAGAGTGTTTACCCTGTGTGTAGAGTGTTAACCCTGTGTGTAGAGTGTTAACCCTGTGTGTAGAGTGTTAATCCTGTGTGTAGTGTGTTTACGCTGTGTGTAGAGTGTTTAACCTGTGTGTAGAGTGTTTACCCTGTGTGGAGTGTGTGGAGTGTTAACCCTGTGTGTAGTGTGTTAACCCTGTGTATAGAGTGTTAACCCTGTGTGCAGAGTGTTTACCCTGTGTGTAGTGTGTAGAGTGTTAACCCTGTGTGTAGAGTGTTAACCCTGTGTGTATAGTGTTTACCCTGTGTGTAGAGTGTTAACCCTGTGTGTAGTGTGTAGAGTGTTTACCCTGTGTGTAGATTGTTTACCCTGTGTGTAAAGTGTTTACCCTGTGTGTAGTGTGTTAACCCTGTGTGTAGTGTGTAGAGTGTTTACCCTGTGTGTAGAGTGTTTACCCTGTGTGTAGTGTTTACCCTGTGTGTAGAGTGTTTACCCTGTGTGTAGTGTGTTAACCCTGTGTGTATAGTGTTTACCCTGTGTGTAGAGTGTTTACCCTGTGTGTAGTGTTTTTACCCTGTGTGTAGTGTTTACCCTGTGTGTAGTGTTTTTACCCTGTGTGTAGAGTGTTTACCCTGTGTGTAGAGTGTTTACCCTGTGTGTAGAGTGTTAACCCTGTGTGTAGAGTGTTAACCCTGTGTGTAGAGTGTTAATCCTGTGTGTAGTGTGTTTACGCTGTGTGTAGAGTGTTTAACCTGTGTGTAGAGTGTTTACCCTGTGTGGAGTGTTAACCCTGTGTGTAGTGTGTTAACCCTGTGTATAGAGTGTTAACCCTGTGTGCAGAGTGTTTACCCTGTGTGTAGTGTGTAGAGTGTTAACCCTGTGTGTAGAGTGTTAACCCTGTGTGTATAATGTTTACCCTGTGTGTAGAGTGTTAACCCTGTGTGTAGTGTGTAGTGTTTACCCTGTGTGTAGATTGTTTACCCTGTGTGTAAAGTGTTTACCCTGTGTGTAGTGTGTTAACCCTGTGTGTAGTGTGTAGAGTGTTTACCCTGTGTGTAGAGTGTTTACCCTGTGTGTAGAGTGTTTACCCTGTGTGTAGAGTGTTTACCCTGTGTGTAGTGCGTTAACCCTGTGTGTAGTGTATAGAGTGTTTACCCTGTGTGTAGTGTTTACCCTGTGTGTAGTGTTTTTACCCTGTGTGTAGTGTTTACCCTGTGTGTAGTGTTTTTACCCTGTGTGTAGAGTGTTTACCCTGTGTGTAGAGTGTTTACCCTGTGTGTAGTGTCTTAACCCTGTGTGTAGTGTATAGAGTGTTCCTGTCTGCACATTCTCTCTTGGTTGTCCTGCAGGTGAGGCGTATGACAGCCAGTTGGGCGCTAAGTGACTGTTACCCCGGCAACACACATATCTGTCCCCTCCAGCAGGTTAGTTCCATTAGGTCCATCCATTCCAGACACTCAACACAACTGGCAAGTGTTGTCGTGCACAACGGGAAGAATTTCATTCAATTGGCAATTTGTTCTTCAAAGATTAAACTGTCATCAGTTATGTTATTGAACCTATATATATATATATATATATTTTATTTTATCAGGGAGTCTTACTGAGAACAAGGTCTATTTTTACAGACCAGAATTATATTTGTAATAACCATGTTATTTATATAAGACTGTTGTACAGAAAAGGACAGGAAGTTTTGTCCCCCCCCCCCCCCCCCAAAAAAAAATTGTATGCCAAAAGTATGCGGAAGTTCTCTCCTGGCGCTCGGCGGGAACACAGCCCACATAGATCAGTCACGTGGATAGCACAGACCCCTCCATAACCTATTTCCATGCTCCCTTCTCTCGATTACATAAAAATCTGTTTCTATTCACAACTCGTTTTGGCAGCCCCCTCCAGACGTCCTCAGGGAACCCGTGCTCGCGCTGCTGACATTATGTCATTGGAGCGCAGCTCAACAAGCTCGAGCGTTTTCCGGTTTCCACTAGTTACCACAGCCACAAAGTAAAAATAGTCTCTTATGTAAAAAATAAAAAAAATCAAGTAAAGAAAATTGTGCTTTTGGTCTTAGTTTTACGGTTAGTGTTAGGCATAAGGTTAGCAGTTTACTTAAGATTAGGGTTCAATTTAAAATCATATTTTAAGAAGAGAAATTGTACAAAATAGGTGGGGTGTATGCTTTGTGGCTGTAGTAACTAGTGACGACCAGCTGTTTCTGCAGACGCAAGCGAAACACGCTTCTCCGAGCTCCCTGACATCCAGGACCTCTATTCCAGGAGATGTCAAAGGAAGGCCAAAACAAAGTGTCAGACTCCAGCCACCCAAGCCAAACTATTTGTTTAGCACTTTTGAAATGTACAGCAACAGAATTCAGAACACTAGTTGTTCTTACAATATTCTCCCTGTACACCAAGTCAGAACTGTAGGATAAATAAAGGGGGCATATAAGCAGACAATGAAAGCTCTTGCAATATTCAATTATGCCATTTCTCTAAAACAGGTTATAGGCTACATGTGCACCACCAAGTCAGAACAGTAGGCTACGTTAAGAAGGGTAAACAGACCAAATGATTAGGGTGAGGCACATGGTCTAGTAACATCTTACTACACAACATACCCTTAGTATTACTGTCTTATCTACAGTAACATATCTCCCTGGCATTTTGCATAATTTATAGAGCAGCGTACAATACTGTACTCTATATCATCTACTGCATCTTTATGTAATACATGTATCACTAGCCACTTTAACTATGCCACTTGGTTTACATACTCATCTCATATGTATATACTGTACTCGATATCATCTACTGTATCTTGCCTATGCTGCTCTGTACCATCACTCATTCATATATCCTTATGTACATATTCTTTATCCCCTTACACTGTGTATAAGACAGTAGTTTTTTTTTTTTGAATTGTTAGTTAGATTACTTGTTGGTTATTACTGCATTGTCGGAACTAGAAGCACAAGCATTTCGCTACACTCGCATTAACATCTGCTAACCATGTGTATGTGACAAATAAATTTGATTTGATTTGATTTGAAGACATTTTTGGACTCGTTGTGCTGCGCTCACTTGAACAGGAAGGTGGCACGGCGGTCCTTCGTGGGCAAATTTTGTCACCAAAACGTATTTTCCCTGTCAGAGCTCGTTTATTCCCGACTTCCTAGTTGTCTTGAACTCGCAGTTCCGAGTTAACAGTTGTTTTGCGCGCGGCAGAAATCATGCTTCATTGACAGCATGGCCAATGCTGACTGTTTATCATTGTAAACTTGGAAAAGAGCCACTTAATCCCAAATTTGGGACCGCACAGACGCTCCACTGAATAGCAGGTTAGTGATTGCTTTGCACGGCTTGCGGTTAACGTTAGCCACTGTCACTGATTGTTTCCAAACCACACGTTTTTTATTTATTTGCGATTTCCAACTTGTTCTGTAATTAATTTGTCACATTCGCCGAATACAACAGGTAGACCTTACAGTGAAATGCTGAATACAACAGGTAGACCTTACAGTGAAATGCCGAATACAACAGGTAGACCTTACAGTGAAATGCTGAATACAACAGGTAGACCTTACAGTGAAATGCTGAATACAACAGGTAGACCTTACAGTGAAATGCTGAATACAACAGGTAGACCTTACAGTGAAATGCTGAATACAACAGGTAGACCTTACAGTGAAATGCTGAATACAACAGGTAGACCTTACAGTGAAATGCTGAATACAACAGGTAGACCTTACAGTGAAATGCCGAATACAACAGGTAGACCTTACAGTGAAATGCTGAATACAACAGGTAGACCTTACAGTGAAATGCTGAATACAACAGGTGTAGACCTTACAGTGAAATGCTGAATACAACAGGTAGACCTTACAGTGAAATGCTGAATACAACAGGTAGACCTTACAGTGAAATGCTGAATACAACAGGTGTAGACCTTACAGTGAAATGCTGAATACAACAGGTAGACCTTACAGTGAAATGCTGAATACAACAGGTAGACCTTACAGTGAAATGCTGAATACAACAGGTAGACCTTACAGTGAAATGCTGAATACAACAGGTAGACCTTACAGTGAAATGCTGAATACAACAGGTAGACCTTACAGTGAAATGCTGAATACAACAGGTGTAGACCTTACAGTGAAATGCTGAATACAACAGGTAGACCTTACAGTGAAATGCTGAATACAACAGGTAGACCTTACAGTGAAATGCTGAATACAACAGGTAGACCTTACAGTGAAATGCTGAATACAACAGGTGTAGACCTTACAGTGAAATGCTGAATACAACAGGTAGACCTTACAGTGAAATGCTGAATACAACAGGTGTAGACCTTACAGTGAAATGCTGAATACAACAGGTAGACCTTACAGTGAAATGCTGAATACAACAGGTGTAGACCTTACAGTGAAATGCTGAATACAACAGGTGTAGTAGACCTCACAGTGAAATGCTGAATACAACAGGTGTAGTAGACCTGACAGTGAAATGCTGAATACAACAGGTGTAGACCTTACAGTGAAATGCTGAATACAACAGGTGTAGTAGACCTTACAGTGAAATGCTGAATACAACAGGTGTAGTAAACCTAACAGTGAAATGCTGAATACAACAGGTGTAGTAGACCTTACAGTGAAATGCTGAATACAACAGGTGTAGTAGACCTTACAGTGAAATGCTGAATACAACAGGTGTAGTAGACCTCACAGTGAAATGCTGAATACAACAGGTGTAGTACACCTTACAGTGAAATGCTGAATACAACAGGTGTAGTAGACCTCACAGTGAAATGCTGAATACAACAGGTGTAGTAGACCTTACAGTGAAATGCTGAATACAACAGGTGTAGTAGACCTCACAGTGAAATGCTTATTTTCAAGCCCTTAACCAACAATACAGTTTTAAGAAAATACCCCCAAAAAGTAAAGAGATGAATAACAAATAATTAAAGAGCAGCAGGAAATAACAATGTGGAGGCTATATACAGGGGGTACCGGTACAGAGTCAATGTGGAGACTATATACAGGGGGGTAACGGTACAGAGTCAATGTGGAGGCTATATACAGGAGGGTAACGGTACAGAGTCAATGTGGAGGCTATATACAGGGGGTACCGGTACAGAGTCAATGTGGAGGCTATATACAGGGGGGTAACGGTACAGAGTCAATGTGGAGGCTATATACAGGAGGGTAACGGTACAGAGTCAATGTGGAGGCTATATACAGGGGGTACCGGTACAGAGTCAATGTGGAGGCTATATACAGGGGGGTAATGGTACAGAGTCAATGTGGAGGCTATATACAGGGAGGTAACGGTACAGAGTCAATGTGGAGACTATATACAGGAGGGTAACGGTACAGAGTCAATGTGGAGACTATATACAGGAGGGTACCGGTACAGAGTCAATGTGGAGACTATATACAGGAGGGTACCGGTACAGAGTCAATGTGGAGGCTATATACAGGGGGTACTGGTACAGAGTCAGTGTGGAGGCTATATACAGGGGGTACTGGTACAGAGTCAATGTGGAGGCTATATACAGATGGTACTGGTACAGAGTCAATGTGGAGGCTATATACAGATGGTACTGGTACAGAGTCAATGTGGAGGCTATATACAGATGGTACTGGTACAGAGTCAATGTGGAGGCTATATACAGATGGTACTGGTACAGAGTCAATGTGGAGGCTATATACAGATGGTACTGGTACAGAGTCAATGTGGAGGCTATATACAGATGGTACTGGTACAGAGTCAATGTGGAGGCTATATACAGATGGTACTGGTACAGAGTCAATGTGGAGGCTATATACAGATGGTACTGGTACAGAGTCAATGTGGAGGCTATATACAGATGGTACTGGTACAGAGTCAATGTGGAGGCTATATACAGATGGTACTGGTACAGAGTCAATGTGGAGGCTATATACAGATTGTACTGGTACAGAGTCAATGTGGAGGCTATATACAGATGGTACTGGTACAGAGTCAATGTGGAGGCTATATACAGATGGTACTGGTACAGAGTCAATGTGGAGGCTATATACAGATGGTACTGGTACAGAGTCAATGTGGAGGCTATATACAGATGGTGCTGGTACAGAGTCAATGTGGAGGCTATATACAGATGGTACTGGTACAGAGTCAGTGTGGAGGCTATATACAGATGGTACTGGTACAGAGTCAGTGTAGAGGCTATATACAGATGGTACTGGTACAGAGTCAGTGTGGAGGCTATATACAGATGGTACTGGTACAGAGTCAGTGTGGAGGCTATATACAGATGGTACTGGTACAGAGTCAATGTGGAGGCTATATAGAGGGGGTACCAGTACAGAGTCAGTGTGGAGGCTATATACAGGGGGTACCGGTACAGAGTCAATGTGGAGGCTATATACAGGGGGTACGGTACAGAGTCAATGTGGAGGCTATATACAGGGGGTACCGGTACAGAGTCAATGTGGAGGCTATATACAGATGGTACTGGTACAGAGTCAATGTGGAGGCTATATACAGGGGGTACCGGTACAGAGTCAATGTGGAGGCTATATACAGGGGGTACCGGTACAGAGTCAGTGTGGAGGCTATATACAGGGGGTACCGGTACAGAGTCAATGTGGAGGCTATATACAGGGGGTACCAGTACAGAGTCAATGTGGAGGCTATATACAGATGGTACTGGTACAGAGTCAGTGTGGAGGCTATATACAGGGGGTACCGGTACAGAGTCAATGTGGAGTCTATATACAGGGGGTACCGGTACAGAGTCAATGTGGAGGCTATATACAGGGGGGTAACGGTACAGAGTCAATGTGGAGTCTATATACAGGGGGAACCGGTACAGAGTCAATGTGGAGGCTATATACAGGGGGGTAACGGTACAGAGTCAATGTGGAGACTATATACAGGAGGGTAACGGTACAGAGTCAATGTGGAGGCTATATACAGGGGGTACCGGTACAGAGTCAATGTGGAGGCTATATACAGGGGGGTAACGGTACAGAGTCAATGTGGAGGCTATATACAGGGGGGTAACGGTACAGAGTCAATGTGGAGACTATATACAGGAGGGTAACGGTACAGAGTCAATGTGGAGACTATATACAGGAGGGTACCGGTACAGAGTCAATGTGGAGACTATATCCAGGAGGGTACCGGTACAGAGTCAATGTGGAGGCTATATACAGGGGGTACTGGTACAGAGTCAATGTGGAGGCTATATACAGATGGTACTGGTACAGAGTCAATGTGGAGGCTATATACAGATGGTACTGGTACAGAGTCAATGTGGAGGCTATATACAGATGGTACTGGTACAGAGTCAATGTGGAGGCTATATACAGATGGTACTAGTACAGAGTCAATGTGGAGGCTATATACAGATGGTACTGGTACAGAGTCAATGTGGAGGCTATATACAGATGGTACTGGTACAGAGTCAATGTGGAGGCTATATACAGATGGTACTGGTACAGAGTCAATGTGGAGGCTATATACAGATGGTACTGGTACAGAGTCAATGTGGAGGCTATATACAGATGGTACTGGTACAGAGTCAATGTGGAGGCTATATACAGATGGTACTGGTACAGAGTCAATGTGGAGGCTATATACAGATGGTACTGGTACAGAGTCAATGTGGAGGCTATATACAGATGGTACTGGTACAGAGTCAGTGTGGAGGCTATATACAGATGGTACTGGTACAGAGTCAGTGTGGAGGCTATATACAGATGGTACTGGTACAGAGTCAGTGTGGAGGCTATATACAGATGGTACTGGTACAGAGTCAGTGTGGAGGCTATATACAGATGGTACTGGTACAGAGTCAATGTGGAGGCTATATACAGGGTGTACTGGTACAGAGTCAAT
Organism: Oncorhynchus kisutch; assembly: GCF_002021735.2. Lineage (NCBI taxonomy): Eukaryota > Metazoa > Chordata > Actinopteri > Salmoniformes > Salmonidae > Oncorhynchus > Oncorhynchus kisutch. The sequence continues at coordinate 200,781 of NW_022262667.1, read as the reverse complement.
GTGGAGGCTATATACAGGGTTTTACGGTACAGAGTCAATGTGGAGGCTATATACAGGGGGTACCGGTACAGAGTCAATGTGGAGGCTATATACAGGGGGTACCGGTACAGAGTCAATGTGGAGGCTATATACAGGGGGGTACCGGTACAGAGTCAATGTGGAGGCTATATACAGGGGGTACCGGTACAGAGTCAATGTGGAGGCTATATACAGGGGGTACCGGTACAGAGTCAATGTGGAGGCTATATACAGGGGGTACCGGTACAGAGTCAATGTGGAGGCTATATACAGGGTTTTACGGTACAGAGTCAATGTGGAGGCTATATACAGGGGGAACCGGTACAGAGTCAATGTGGAGGCTATATACAGGGGGTACCGGTACAGAGTCAATGTGGAGGCTATATACAGGGGGTACCGGTACAGAGTCAATGTGGAGGCTATATACAGGGGGTACCGGTACAGAGTCAATGTGGAGGCTATATACAGGGTTTTACGGTACAGAGTCAATGTGGAGGCTATATACAGGGGGTACCGGTACAGAGTCAATGTGGAGGCTATATACAGGGGGTACCGGTACAGAGTCAATGTGGAGGCTATATACAGGGGGTACCGGTACAGAGTCAATGTGGAGGCTATATACAGGGGGTACCGGTACAGAGTCAATGTGGAGGTTATATACAGGGTGTTACGGTACAGAGTCAATGTGGAGGCTATATACAGGGGGTACCAGTACAGAGTCAATGTGGAGGCTATATACAGGGGGTACCGGTACAGAGTCAATGTGGAGGCTATATACAGGGTATTACGGTACAGAGTCAATGTGTAGGCTATATACAGGGGGTACCAGTACTGAGTCAATATGGAGGCTATATACAGGGGGTACCGGTACAGAGTCAATGTGGAGGCTATATACAGGGGGTACCGGTACAGAGTCAATGTGGAGGTTATATACAGGGTGTTACGGTACAGAGTCAATGTGGAGGCTATATACAGGGGGGTACCGGTACAGAGTCAATGCGGAGGCTATATACAGGGGGTACCGGTACAGAGTCAATGTGGAGGCTATATACAGGGTTTTACGGTACAGAGTCAATGTGGAGGCTATATACAGGGGGTACCGGTACAGAGTCAATTTGGAGGTTATATACAGGGTGTTACGGTACAGAGTCAATGTGGAGGCTATATACAGGGGGGTACCGGTACAGAGTCAATGCGGAGGCTATATACAGGGGGTACCGGTACAGAGTCAATGTGGAGGCTATATACAGGGTATTACGGTACAGAGTCAATGTGTAGGCTATATACAGGGGGTACCAGTACTGAGTCAATATGGAGGCTATATACAGGGGGTACCGGTACAGAGTCAATGTGGAGGCTATATACAGGGGGGTACCGGTACAGAGTCAATGTGGAGGCTATATACAGGGGGCACCGGTACAGAGTCAATGTGGAGGCTATATACAGGGGGTACCGGTACAGAGTCAATGTGGAGGCTATATACAGGGGGCACCGGTACAGAGTCAGTGTGGAGGCTATATACAGGGGGCACCGGTACAGAGTCAGTGTGCGGGGGCACCGGTGTCGAGGTAATATGTACATTTAGGTAGAGTTATTAAAGTGTCTATGCACAGATAAGAACAGAGAGTAGCAGCAGCTTTCCAGGGGGGGGGGGGGGGGGACTACACACACTGTAGCCAGACTACACACACTACATATGCCCACACACACACACACACACACACACATATATATATATGTACATAGAAACCTCAATTACCTCATACCCCTGCACATTGACTCAGTACTGGTACTTCCTGTATACAGCCTTGTTATTACCTCATACCCCAGCACATTGACTCAGTACTGGTACTTCCTGTATACAGCCTTGTTATTACCTCATACCCCTGCACATTGACTCAGTACTGGTACTTCCTGTATATGGCCATGTTATTACCTCATACCCCTGCACATTGACTCAGTACTGGTACTTCCTGTATACAGCCATGTTATTACCTCGTACCCCTGCACATTGACTCAGTACTGGTACTACCTGTATACAGCCATTTTATTACCTCATACCCCTGCACATTGACTCAGTACTGGTACTTCCTGTATACGGCCATGTTATTACCTCATACCCCTGCACATTGACTCAGTACTGGTACTTCCTGTATATGGCCATGTTATTACCTCGTACGCCTGCACATTGACTCAGTACTGGTACTTCCTGTATATGGCCATGTTATTACCTCGTACCCCTGCACATTGACTCAGTACTGGTACTTCCTGTATATAGCCATGTTGTAACCTCATACCCCTGCACATCGACTCAGTACTGGTACTTCCTGTATATAGCCATGTTATTACCTCATACCCCTGCACATCGACTCAGTACTGGTACTTCCTGTATATAGCCATGTTATTACCTCATACCCCTGCACATCGACTCAGTACTGGTACTCCCTGTATATAGCCATGTTATTACCTCATACCCCTGCACATCGACTCAGTACTGGTACTTCCTGTATATAGCCATGTTATTACCTCATACCTCTGCACATCGACTCAGTACTGGTACTTCCTGTATATAGCCATGTTATTACCTCATACCCCTGCACATCGACTCAGTACTGGTACTTCCTGTATATAGCCATGTTATTACCTCATACCCCTGCACATTGACTCAGTACTGGTACTTCCTGTATATAGCCATGTTGTAACCTGTTATTCCTCGTGTCACTATTTCTATGTATTTGTGTTTATCTGTGTTGTTGGAAAAGGACCATAAACATTTCACTGTCAGTCTACACCAGTGATTTAGGAAGCAAGTGACAAAAAAGAAGAAGAGATTTTTCAACCAATCAGACAAACAGAACACCGTGTGGCCGCTATTCTGGAGGACCATCATTGAATGTCATGTGACTACAAACAGTCAGGCACTCACATGTACCCCAGGTTACTGTGACATACTGTAGGTTAGACACCCCATAGACATACTGTAGGTTACACACCCCATAGACATACTGTAGGTTACACACCCCATAGACATACTGTAGGTTAGACACCCCATAGACATACTGTAGGTTACACACCTCATAGACATACTGTAGGTTACACACCCCATAGACATACTGTAGGTTAGACACCCCATAGAAATACTGTAGGTTACACACCCCATAGACATACTGTAGGTTAGACACCATTAGTTTGGCTCAGGGTTAAGGATGGTGCTGCCCCTTAGTGGTGAGACGCAGTATTACAGACAGCCAGGGCCATGTGAAGCTGATGGCAGCCATTCTGCTCAGCTCCAGGAAGAGGATATCATTCACTGTGCTGTTGCTGAGCTCTGTGACAGATTACATAAAGCCTTACATAATGTTACCATTTAGCCACGTGAGCCGGAAAAAAGTCCTAAAGACAAAGAAATATATAAAAAATACCGTATTTAAGTATTCAGATTCTTTGCTATGAGACTCGAAATTGAGCTCAGGTGCATCCTGTTTCCATTAATCGTCCTTGAGATGTTTCTACAACTTGATTGGAGTCCACTTGTGGTAAATTCAACTGATTGGACATGATTTTGAAAGGCACACACCTGTCTATATAAGGTCCCACAGTTGACAGTGCATGTCAGAGCAAAAACCAAGCCTTGAGGTCGAAGGAATTGTCCGTAGAGCTCTGAGATAGGATTGTGTCGAGACACAGATCTGGGGAAGGATACCAACAAAGATTATGCAGCTTTGAAGGTCACCAAGAACACAGTGGCCTCCATCATTCTTAAATGGAACAAGTTGGAACCACCAAGACTCTACCTAGAGCTGGCCGCCCGACCAAACTGAGCAATCAGGGGAGAGAAGGGCCAAGAACCCGATGGTCACTCTGACAGAGCTCCAGAGTTCCTCTGTGGAGATGGGAGAACCTTCCAGAAAGACAACCATCTCTGCAGCATTCCACCATTCAGGCCTTTATGGTAGAGTGGCCAGACGGAAGCTACTCCTCAGTAAAACACACATGACAAAACACTAGCAATTTATCTGTTAGTCTACACCTGTTGTTTACCAAGCTTGAGAGGAATACAATGTGATTTGATTTAGTGTATAGCAGTCATAACACATACTATAAAACACATACCAGCCATGTACAGTATGCAGACAGCACCCTCTCTCTCATTAAACACTACTAGCTCAGTAACGTCCTGTCCTGTGCTTATATCATTGTAGTTAAAGGACTATATCACCATAGTTAAAGGACTATATCACCGTAGTTAAATGACTATATCATTGTAGTTAAAGGACTATATCATTGTAGTTAAATTACTATATCATTGTAGTTAAAGGACTATATCACCATAGTTAAAGGACTGTATCATTGTAGTTAAAGGACTATATCACCATAGTTAAAGGACTATATCATTGTAGTTAAAGGACTATATCATTGTAGTTAAAGGACTATATCATTGTAGTAAAGGACTATATCATTGTAGTTAAAGGACTATATCACCATAGTTAAAGGACTGTATCATTGTAGTAAAGGACTATATCACCATAGTTAAAGGACTATATCACCGTAGTTAAATGACTATATCATTGTAGTTAAAGGACTATATCATTGTAGTTAAATGACTATATCATTGTAGTTAAAGGACTATATCACCATAGTTAAAGGACTGTATCATTGTAGTTAAAGGACTATATCACCATAGTTAAAGGACTATATCATTGTAGTTAAAGGACTATATCATTGTAGTTAAAGGACTATATCATTGTAGTAAAGGACTATATCATTGTAGTTAAAGGACTATATCATTGTAGTAAAGGACTATATCACCATAGTTAAAGGACTATATCACCATAGTTAAAGGACTATATCATTGTAGTTAAAGGACTATATCACCATAGTTAAAGGACTATATCACCATAGTTAAAGGACTATATCATTGTAGTAAAGGACTATATCATTGTAGTTAAAGGACTATATCACCATAGTTAAAAGACTATATCATTGTAGTAAAGGACTATATCACCATAGTTAAAGGACTATATCATTGTAGTAAAGGACTATATCACCATAGTTAAAGGACTATATCATTGTAGTTAAAGGACTATATCATTGTAGTAAAGGACTATATCATTGTAGTTAAAGGACTATATCGTTGTAGTTAAAGGACTATATCATTGTAGTAAAGGACTATATCACCATAGTTAAAGGACTATATCATTGTAGTAAAGGACTATATCACCATAGTTAAAGGACTATATCATTGTAGTAAAGGACTATATCATTGTAGTTAAAGGACTATATCACCATAGTTAAAGGACTATATCATTGTAGTTAAAGGACTATATCATTGTAGTTAAAGGACTATATCATTGTAGTTAAAGGACTATATCATTGTAGTAGAGGACTATATCATTGTAGTTAAAGGACTATATCACCATAGTTAAAGGACTATATCATTGTAGTTAAAGGACTATATCATTGTAGTTAAAGGACTATATCACCATAGTTAAAGGACTATATCACCGTAGTTAAAGGACTATATCATTGTAGTAGAGGACTATATCACCATAGTTAAAGGACTATATCATTGTAGTTAAAGGACTATATCACCGTAGTTAAAGGACTATATCATTGTAGTAAAGGACTATATCACCATAGTTAAAGGACTATATCACCATAGTTAAAGGACTATATCATTGTAGTTAAAGGACTATATCATTGTAGTAAAGGACTATATCATTGTAGTTAAAGGACTATATCGTTGTAGTTAAAGGACTATATCATTGTAGTAAAGGACTATATCACCATAGTTAAAGGACTATATCATTGTAGTAAAGGACTATATCACCATAGTTAAAGGACTATATCATTGTAGTAAAGGACTATATCATTGTAGTTAAAGGACTATATCACCATAGTTAAAGGACTATATCATTGTAGTTAAAGGACTATATCATTGTAGTTAAAGGACTATATCATTGTAGTTAAAGGACTATATCATTGTAGTAGAGGACTATATCATTGTAGTTAAAGGACTATATCACCATAGTTAAAGGACTATATCATTGTAGTTAAAGGACTATATCATTGTAGTTAAAGGACTATATCACCATAGTTAAAGGACTATATCACCGTAGTTAAAGGACTATATCATTGTAGTAGAGGACTATATCACCATAGTTAAAGGACTATATCATTGTAGTTAAAGGACTATATCACCGTAGTTAAAGGACTATATCATTGTAGTAAAGGACTATATCACCATAGTTAAAGGACTATATCACCATAGTTAAAGGACTATATCATTGTAGTTAAAGGACTATATCACCATAGTTAAAGGACTATATCATTGCAGTTAAAGGACTATATCATTGTAGTTAAAGGACTATATCATTGTAGTAAAGGACTATATCACCGTAGTTAAAGGACTATATCATTGTAGTTAAAGGACTATATCATTGTAGTTAAAGGACTATATCATTGTAGTTAAAGGACTATATCACCATAGTTAAAGGACTATATCATTGTAGTAAAGGACTATATCATTGTAGTGAAGGACTATATCACCATAGTTAAAGGACTATATCATTGTAGTAAAGGACTATATCATTGTAGTGAAGGACTATATCATTATTGGACACTGAAGCCTAGACTGTGCTACAGATTGAGGTAATTCAATAATCAAATGAGTCAGTGGAGGATTACAGACAGACAGACAGACAGACAGACAGACAGACAGACAGACAGACAGACAGACAGACAGACAGACAGACAGACAGACAGACAGACAGACAGACAGACAGACAGACACTACTATAGAGCCCTATTCCCTATATAGTACACTACTATAGACCAGTGCCCTATTCCCTATATATAGTGGTACTACTATAGACCAGAGCCCTATTCCCCACATAGTGGTACTACTATAGACCAGAGTCCTATTCCCTATATAGTGGTACTACTTTAGACCAGTGCCCTATTCCCTATATAGTGGTACTACTATAGACCAGAGCCCTATATTTAGTGGTACTACTATAGACCAGAACCCTATTCCCTATATAGTGGTACTACTATAGACCAGAGCCCTATATTTAGTGGTACTACTATAGACCAGAACCCTATTCCCTATATAGTGGTACTACTATAGACCAGAGCCCTATATTTAGTGGTACTACTATAGACCAGAACCCTATTCCCTATATAGTGGTACTACTATAGACCAGAGCCCTATATTTAGTGGTACTACTATATACCAGTGCCCTATTCCCTATATAGTGGTACTACTATAGACCAGAGCCCTATTCCCTATATAGTGGTACTACTATAGACCAGAGCCCTATTCCCTATATAGTGGTACTACTATAGACCAGAGCCCTATTCCCTATATAGTGGTACTACTATAGACCAGAGCCCTATTCCCTATATAGTGGTACTACTATAGACCAGAGCCCTATTCCCTATATAGTGGTACTACTATAGACCAGTGCCCTATTCCCTATATAGTGGTACTACTATAGACCAGTGCCCTATTCCCTATATAGTGGTACTACTATAGACCAGAGCCCTATTCCCTATATAGTGATACTACTATAGACCAGAGTCCTATTCCCTATATAGTGGTACTACTATAGACCAGAGTCCTATTCCCTATATAGTGGTACTACTTTAGACCAGTGCCCTATTCCCTATATAGTGGTACTACTATAGACCAGAGCCCTATATTTAGTGGTACTACTATAGACCAGAACCCTATTCCCTATATAGTGGTACTACTATAGACCAGAGCCCTATATTTAGTGGTACTACTATAGACCAGAACCCTATTCCCTATATAGTGGTACTACTATAGACCAGAGCCCTATTCCCTATATAGTGGTACTACTATAGACCAGAGCCCTATTCCCTATATAGTGGTACTACTATAGACCAGAGCCCTATTCCCTATATAGTGGTACTACTATAGACCAGAGCCCTATTCCCTATATAGTGGTACTACTATAGACCAGAGCCCTATTCCCTATATAGTGGTACTACTATAGACCAGAGCCCTATTCCCTATATAGTGGTACTACTATAGACCAGTGCCCTATTCCCTATATAGTGGTACTACTATAGACCAGTGCCCTATTCCCTATATAGTGGTACTACTATAGACCAGAGCCCTATTCCCTATATAGTGATACTACTATAGACCAGAGTCCTATTCCCTATATAGTGGTACTACTATAGACCAGAGTCCTATTCCCTATATAGTGGTACTACTTTAGACCAGTGCCCTATT